>NW_007730604.1:82216-84255 GCF_000696425.1 Galeopterus variegatus
AGAACACTGGGAAACAGCAGCAAAGCAGACAGGGCCTGTCCCTGTCCTCACAGGGCTTAGGGTCCACAGGGAACTCTGGGTGGGACCAACTGGCTCAAGATCAGTTAGTTATTTAATCACAGTTGTGATGGCCGCTAGGATGGGGACATTCCAGAGTTTACAGCAAGGTGACTTGACCCAGCTTGGGGGACCAGGGAGAGCTGAGATCTGACAGTTGGCCAAGAGGCAGGGAAAGGGCATTCCACACAGAAGGAGCTGCTTGTGCAAAGGCCCTGAGGCAGGACGGCCCATTCAAGAAATGGAAAGGAGGCCAGAGGGTCTGCGGCAGAGAGGTGGGGAGAGAGGGGGGCAAGGGGGCTGCCAAAGCAGGCGGGTGCAGTGCAGAGCCTGTGTCTTTCCAGGGCTTGTTCATGGGACAGCTTCCCCCAATCCGGTTACAAAGGGCTAAGCTGGAACCACTCCCAGGCTCCATGCCCAGTGATCCCCTCTCCCAGGACAGGGCCCAGCACCACTCACTGTTGACAGAAAGCCGCATTTCTTGACTAGAGAAGCCCACAGCATTGGTGGCGGTGCAGACATAGGCCCCTGCATCCTGGGTGGACGGCTGGGTGATGACCAGGGTGCCGTCCTTACTCACATTGTAGTGGGGACCCCTGGAGGTCAGGGCATTGGTTTCCTGCAGCAGAGCCACAGGGGACATCAGCAGAGCCTGCACGCCTCCCCCATGCCCTGGGCCCACCTCTCTGGTTGCTCATGGTAACAGGCTCCTCCTACCTTGGTCCAGGTGATGGTGGGGGTGGGAACTCCTGAGGCGACGCAGGGGAGAGAGGCTGGAACCCCTTCATTGGTGACGTAGTGGGTGGCAGTGGGATGGATTCTAGGCGGCACTTTTATAAACAAATCAATTTCATAAACCAATGTTCCTAGCAGCATTATTCACAATAGCCACAAGGTGGACACAACCCAAATGTCCAGCAACGATGAATAGATAAAGAAAATGTGTTATGGACATATAATGGAATATTATTCAGCCTTAAAAAGGAATAAAATTGATTCCAACTATACGATGTTCTGGAAAAGACAGAAAGTACTGTCTATGGAAACAGTAAAAAGATCCGTGGTTACCAGGAGCTGGGCCAGGAGAGGGATGAACGGGTGGAGCACAGAGGATTTTCAGGACAGTAAAAACATTCCATATGACACTACAGGGGTGGATACACGTTACCATACATTTGTCCAAACCCATAGAACGTACACCACCAGGAATAAACCCTAATGTAAACTACGGACTTGGGGTGCTAATGACGTGTCAATGCAGGTTCATCCGTCATAACAAACATAGCTCTCTGGTGGGGAACATTGAAAATCGGGGAGGCTGTGCATGGCAGGGGCGGGGGTAGGGGTATGTGGGAAATCTCCGTACCTTCTGCTCAGCTTTGCTGTAAACTTAACCTGCTCTAGGAAATCCAGTCTATTTAAAAAAAGAATGAATTTCTGACACATGACACACCGTGAATGAGCTTTGAAAACGTTATGGTAAGTGAAAGAAGCCAGACACAGGAAGACAAACATCATATGGTTCCACTTACATGAGGTCCCTAGAACAGGAAAAAAAAAAAAAAGAAAGTAGAATAGAGGTTCAAAGGGGCTGAGGGGGGGAGAAATGGGGAATTAGTGTTTCATGGGGACAGAGTTTCAGTTTAGGGTGATGAAAAAGTTCTGGAGACCGACGGTGGTGATGGCTGCACCTCAATGGGAATGTACTTAATGCCACTGAGTTGCATTCTTAAAAATGGTTAAAATGAGACATTTTGTGTTATGCATATTTTACAATTAAAAAAATTTTCAACAGGAGAATAAAAAACAGTCACCACTACCTGGCCATGGTTAAATTCATTCCCCATATTTTGCAGCACTGAGGCTTAGGGGGAAAAAAAGAAAGGAGAAAAATTTCATCCTCCAGACAGAAGGCAGCTTATGCTTGGGAGCCAGCTGTGCTCTTTCTCTGCTCTGGGACTTTGGATAAACCACTTAATCTT
>NW_007730604.1:84449-87977 GCF_000696425.1 Galeopterus variegatus
CTCACACTTACACAACACTCAGCGTGTGTCAGGAACTAATCACTTACGTATACTGCCCACACGACAGCCCTATAAAGGGGCCTGTTATTCAAGCTGGGTAGCGGGTTTTATCATTATCTTGATATACCCAGGCTTGGAGCAGTGGAATGACTTGGCCAGAGTGACCCAGCCAAAGTGTGACCCAGTATCAGCCTGACCCATGGTCAGCGCTGGGGGCCAGTGTCCTACTCTCGACCACCCAGCCTGGGGGTTCAGGGTGCTGGAAGTCATCCTGTCTCCCATGCCCTCCCTTCCTGGCCCCAGTCTCTTACTTTCAATGAACAGCAGTCCTGAATCGGGCTGCCCAGCCCTGCTGCCCTGCCGGGGCCTTAGTGGCTGGCCGTCTCTGCGGTGCCAGGTGACCATTGGGGGTGGGCGGCCCGTGGCCCGGCACGCCAGGAGAGCGCTCCTCCCCAGCATCACGGTGACATCCCGAGGCAGCTCTGTCAGCCGGGGCGCATCTGCAGGGAGGTGACCGTGACCAGTCAGCCATGCCCAAACCCCTGGCTGGACCTGCTCAGCCCCGGGGGCTGCCTCCCCTCTCCTGTACCATCGCTGGGAGGCTCCCCTCTACCTACCCTATCCTAATGTCCAGGGCTCTGGGCTTAGTGGGGTCCACCCCAGAGAGTCCCTCAGGACAAGCAGAGGGAGTGGACTTTGGTGGGATGGTGGCCGCCGACGTGTCTCATGGGCTCGTGTGGGGCCTCAGGGGCCCCGCTTCACTCAGCTGGGCAGGGGAGCAACGTGCCCGCTCCTGGCTGCGACATCTCCCAGGATGTTGCTGACTCTGATCGTGACCATGGCCAGCCAGGGGCTCACGCAGGGGCTGGAGCTGAGTCCCTCCCCACCGCTCAGACCCCCTCTCCCCCTCCCCCTCCTTCTAGGTCACAGGGGGCTTCCTCTCGGAGGTGTCCTGGACTCACCTCTGATACGCTAAACCCTCTGGCCTGTGCCAGGCTATCCTCTGTGGAGGGAAAACAAGGCAGGGAGGAATTTGCTGGCTGGACTTGGGCAACCATTTCTCAGGCCCCTTCTGTTTGACACCACCCTGCAGGGCCGACTTTGTAGGGGACCCCAGGTCTACCTTACTCCCTTCCCTGATCTTTCCCTGCTGGCTGAACTTGTTCATAATGAGCATATAAAACGCCACTACAAAATCAAAACTTGCTTGTTATAAATAACATGACCTTATATTTAATGGTCCAAACTGGGACACTCAAGAGCGAAAAGAGGCCGTGTTAATAATTACACCAGGATAACAGACCTAAACAAGGATTGTTCTGGTCACCCAAGTTTAAAAAAAAAAAAATTCAAACAGTACACCAAGGGTGGACATTTCCCTGATTCTTGCCCCACACACTCTAAATCCCAGGCCCTTCCCCGAGGTGACCACTGTTAACAGTTTACAGCGTTTCCTTCGAACCTTTTTGCTAAGCACTTTCTTACTCTTATAATCAGGAGCGAGAAAAAAAGAATCATTTCCCAAAACAGAAACTCAAGATCCTTCCTGTCCCTCAGCAGGCCAGGAGCAGGTCCAACCCCAGCTGGGTCCAGGCCCTCCCCCCTGCAGCCTCTGGGCACTGTCCTCAGGTGCCTGTCCCCAGACCCATCGCCAGGGAAGTCCCTGGCTTGTTTTTAACCCTTTCAGTCCAGCATCATAGAAAAGCTTCCACCTCTTTGTTCTTTCAATCTCTCTCCAGAAATCTCCTTCATCCATCCAAATCATGACATCAAATTTCCCTCCTGGCCTCAGGGATTAGGGACGTTCCAGGGAGATATAAACACAACTTGGAAAATTACTGCAAAGGAGGAAGATGGTCTTGGACCCAATCTCAGACAACACCCTTTCTCAGAGGGCTCTGGCAGCCGCTGAGGCTCAGAAGCCCAGAAAGCTTTTGCCTGGGCTCGCCCCAGACGGGGTCAGTGCTCCTGCAGAGCATGGGCCCCAGGGGGTACAGTTTTCCATCCCCCACCCCTACCCCAGCCCCGCCCAGCTCCGACCTCCCCTCCTGCAGACAGGCATCAGACCCTGCTCTCTCAGACGGCTTTTCCATCCCCTTCCCTCCTCCGCCCCCGAAGGACCCAGCTTTGTCTCCTGACTCTGAGAAACTCTGAAGTCCACTCACACCCCATTCCCTGCCCGGTCTTAAAATGCCCACCCGGGAAGGGATGGCTCACCTACACTAGTAAGCAAATGATCGGTTTAGAGGGTAGCAGTTGGCATCCCTGCAGGCATGGACACCAGTGCTTTTAGACCATGATTTCACTAATTGTCTCAATAAACTCATAAAGTAGGTATTATCACAAGCCCTGTTTTACAGACGAGGAAATTCAGGGTCAGAGATTAAGGAAACTGCCGAGGTCATAGTTCGAAGTCAACGGCAGAGCAGGGTCAGAGCCCAAGTCTGACAGATGCTAAAACCCAAACTCTCAACCACCCCACCCCTGAGTCCCATTAGGTGTTTGGGGACAACCTGGCAGCTGCTCCAGCCAGGACCCACCCACCTCTTCCATGTTCTTGCAGGGTGAGGCCCAACGCAGCCAAATCCCAGACATGGCTGCTCTGCCCTGGGCCCCACCCAGAAAACTGTAACTTAGCGCGTCTGTGCAGCTATCCCGCCCCCTCCTCACCTGGGGCACCCCAAATAATACAGGACCCCAAAACCTCATATGCCAGAGCTGAAGGCTCTCTGGTCTGGCCCCTCATTGTACAGGTGGGAGACAGAGGCCCTGAGTCCTGCAGGAGGTCAGGGAGGGGCCAGACGCCCAGCCCAGCACTCCTCCCAGGACCTCAGCCTTGAGGCTCCACCACCTCTGCTTCCAGATCCCGAGCCCCCTCCTCACACCCTCCCAGGTGACCCTCTGCAGTACCCGGCAGGGATGGTGAGCTGGCTCCATGGCCATCTGATTCCCCTAGGAACGACCCCTTTGTCTTGGCCATGGACGGGTTTCCAGGGCAGGAGCTGCAAATGCCCGGAAACAGTTGGACATTGGCAGCAGCCACCAGGACTCCCTGGAGCTCTCCCTGGGTCTGTGTGGGGAGCCCGAATGAGAGACTGGCCCCACCTGCCAGAAGAATGCCAGCCACCAGCCTCGGAGGGTCTGCCACCTCGAGGGATGCGATGCCCTGGTCCTGCAGTTTGGGCCTCCCCGGAGGACAGCCTATGCCCCACCCCCCCGGCCTCTCCCAGCCACACAGCCCGGACTCCAGCCACAGCCAGGGCAGCAACACCCCCCATCTTTCCCCAGCCCAGACCTCTCACTGAGCTCCGGACCCCTGGGTCCATCTGCCCCTGGAAGCCCCCATGTGTCCCCAGCCCTCACCACAATGTATCCCTGACTCACCAGCACCCACAGGGCTGCAGTCCCTAACTCTGCCTGCTTTGTCACCTTCCAGCAGTGACAGGGGTGTCCTCATCCTGCTCACGTCTCATTTAATTCAGTCATGGCAGGTGACCCCTTGCAGCCCTCCCCTCTCCATGCCTACCC
>NW_007730604.1:88348-107277 GCF_000696425.1 Galeopterus variegatus
TCTCATTTAATTCAGTCATGGCAGGTGACCCCTTGCAGCCCTCCCCTCTCCATGCCTACCCCATCCCACCCTCACTGTGATGGCGGGAGGGACTTCCCAGGGCACACGTCAGATCCTGGCTCCCCCTGCTTAAACCCCATCAGCTATGGGCTGAACTGTGTGTCTCCAAAGTTCACAGGTTGAAGCCCTAACCCTCAATATGACAGCATTTGAAGATGGGACCTTTGGGAGGAATTAGGTTTAGATGAGGTCATCAGGGTGGGGACCCCACGATGAGATTAGTGCCCTTAAAAGAAGAAATACCAGACAGTTTGTTCTCTCTCTCCACCCACATGCACCAAGGAAAGGCCACATGAGGACATGTGAGAAGGCGGCCAGCTGCACACCAGGAAGAGGCCCTCGCAGGACCGTCACGCTGGCACCCTGACCTCCCACATCCAGCCTCCACAACTGAGGCATAAAAGCCTGCCTTGCAAGCCCCCACGCTTCGGTGTTTGGTGTTCTGTTATGGCAGCCCAACCTGACCAAGACACTGTCCACGGCTCCCACAGACATCAGGGTGACATACAGTCTCCCGAAATGCCCTGCTGGGCCAGACTGCCAGCTGCCTCCTGTCTCACCTCCTCCTTGTGACTCATACTTATTGAAACCCTCCTACAAGCCAGCTGTGGGGATACAGGGGCCTGGCCATAGACAGGCAGGACTGTCCCCTCAGGCACATAGTTGGTGCTCAGGAAATACCCAAGGAAGGAAGGAAGGAGGAAGGGTGGGAGAGATAGAGGAAGCCAGTCAGCCCCAGGGGTGTGCCTGGCTAGGGCAGAACGTTTAAAGGGAAGGGTGATGTCTGCTTGCAAATGAGGCTTCGGAGCCAATGGGGGTGAGGTTCACAGGTTCCAGCTGGTCTGCCATGCTCCCCCCCAGGCATTTTCCTGGAGGAAAGGCTCCCATGGATTCTAGGTGACAGAGGTGGTGACTTCCCTGCCTTCTATTGCACCCCCAGGGCAAGGGACACTGGCCTGAAGGCCCAGGGCTTGGGCAGGGCCCCTGTGCTGTCTGCCCCACTGGGCACCCACAGAAGAGCCCCTTCACCATTCTGGGCCTCAGTTTCCCCATCTGGAAAGAGGTAATTCTATTTTTACTCTGGTCCTAATACCTTAAAGTTCCAGGGCTCCTCGTCATTGCCTGGAGACCCTGCAGCCCAGCGTCTGTCTCCCTGCAAGTGCAGGCTCGGAGCCCTGGGGAAGGACTGGTGGGGATGGAGCCAGCTCCAGAAGAGCCCCGGCCCTGACTCAGTTTAGCCAGGAGGAGGGAGGGAGTGTCAGCCCAAAGACTGGGCAGATGGACAAAGCGGGTCATGGGGAGAGGCCCAGAGAGCCCAAGGACAGTGACTGAACCGGGTGGGGGGCGGGGCCTTCCCAGCCCTCTCTGAGGATTCAGGAGACCCTTTCCCCACATAGAGAGCCTGCCATCAGCCTGCAGCCTCAGCCCTAACCAACAAATGAATTTCATGGGCCTTTTACTCAGCAAAGAAATATTAAAAATTATATTTTACACCTGCTGGTACAAAGACACACATAATCCAGGCTGGATTCACCTTTATCTACTCACTATCATTCATTTTTTCTTCTGATTTGAAAAGAACTTATGGTCAGAGCATTGTCCTAGACCCCTAGAAGTATCTCAGCCTCGTGTCCAGGCCGTTTGTGCCGGACGGAGAAGCCGCCCCGACACTGGCCACAGCAGCCGCAGAGGCCACAGAGCCAGCGGGCTCTTCTCCTGCCCCCACATGCTGGCTGGCGGGTCTTTAGCACCCATGAAAGGACACCCCCTTGCTCCCCAGCTTGGTCCCCAGCAACAAGGAGCATCTGGATTGGCACTAAAAAGCAGGGACTGAAATGGGAGGACAGAAAAAGGGACAGATGAACAACCATTTAAAGGGAAATCAAGCCAAGCAAATAAGACAGCTCAGGGCACTGAACTCAGGAAGGAGGTGCCTGCCGCAGAGCCCAGTCACCAGCTGTATGTATGATGGCCACCCCGCCTGGCCGAGCCCTGGTCAGCCCACCCAGCCTGGGCACAGCAGACAGAGGGTGGGAGGAGGGTGCCTGAGTGTACTGATCACTCATTCCATGCAAGCCCTGAGCAAAGCACGTGATCTCATTAAGGCTCTGTGATTATTGTCCCATTTCACAGATGAGGAAAGTGAGGTTCAGAGAGGCAGGTAACTTAGCCAAATCAGCAGCAGGACCTGGAATGCCAAGCCCAGAAGGTGATGCCAAAGTGCCTTGCAGGCTAGTCCACAATGTGGGCACTTGCTGTCAGTAGAGGAAGCGGGCACCTTCCATCCTGTGCCCCAAATGCCACCAGGAAGCCAGTTCCCAGCTCAACAGCAGGGTGTGGGCACAGTGCCCACCTGTTCCTGGCCTCTGCCAGCCTAGCCAGGAAGGCTAGACCACAGCTGCCACCCAGATGGGCAGGAAATTCCATTTCCCACTGGCACTGCCAGGCCAGCTCACTCCAGACCCACAGGTGCTGGGCCACTCTCCATCCCTTCCCTGACTGAAAAGCCAGGGGCCGTCCGGGGCCCAGTGGCCAAGAAACTCTGCTGGGGTGCCAGCCACCTCCTGCCTCGGACATGGGGAAATGGCTTCAAGGTCAAAGGCAGACAGGCAAAGGAACAGGGCACATCAGCACAGACCCTAAAGAAACAAGGCTTTGTGGAAAAGAAATCAGACACGGAGCAGAGAATGACCGCCCATAACAATACCAAGTGCGGCCCTCCCCGGAGCACCCTCTCTGCTCACCCAGAAACTTCTGGCCAATAACAGTGGCAGTGGCTTCATCAGAGCCCACTGCATCCCGGGCCTTCTTTCTCTCTGATTTGCACGACATCTCAGAAACGTTTTGCCGATGAGGATTCCGAGGCTCAGAGAGAGGAAGCGACATCTAAGCTGGTGAGCACCAGGCTCCAGGCCAGGGGTGAGAGGCCCAGACCCTTGGCTCAGATCTCAGCTCTGCCACTCGGCAGCTGTGTGATCTTAGGCAAGCCACTTAACCTCTCTGTGCCTCGTTATCCCCATCTGCAAAGGGGATAACGATAGCCCCCATTTCCAAGGGTTGTTGTGTGGATTGCACAAATTAGCCCAGGAAATGTGCTTAGAGCCGGTCCCAGCACAAGTAAATACCATAGAAGGGTTAGCTCATATTTTTTATTATTGTTATTATCAGGCTTCTAAGGCCTTAGCTTTCCACACCCAGCCCACTCAAGAGTCCAGCCACACAGCAGGAAAAGTCTGAGCATATTTCTCTCCTCCTTAAAACCTCTCACCACCCCCAGGACAAAGCCCAGACTCCTACGCACAGCTTCCCCCAGGCTGTAACAGGAAGCAGCTGTGGCCGCCTCCCCACCCCCTCCCGGTCTCACTCCCTGCCTCGCTCCTCTTCTTGTCCCGGGGAGCTTAGCACCTGCTCTTCCCTTCACCTGCAACACTGTTCCCCAGCTCTTCACCCAAATGATTGCTTCTGGTCTCCCAGCCCCCAGTGTTGGGTTAGCCCCCTCCTCTGGGTCCCACAGCCCCTGAGGATGCCACCTCCAGACCTCTGTACCCTGAGCATTCTGATGGCCTGTCTTCTGTCTGTCTGACCCCATGAGCAACGCAAGGGCAGATGCCACGTCTCACCAGCCACCGTGTCCCCATCATAGGGCCTGCACACAGGCACTTGGTACCCTTGTGTTGGAGGAATGAGTGACAGAATAAACCCATGAAGAAGACTGTGGGCACCCCAAGCCCGGGAGGATCCCACCCTGAGACAGCCCCGTCTCCCCCAGAGCCAGACCCTCCTAACTGGGCCTACTCTGGCCAGGGCCCTGCCCTCTCTGGGGAGCTCCTTGGTCACCCCATCCAGCCCCAGCCCCAGCCCAGCCTGGCCCACGGGCCCAGACAAGCACATTCTCGGTTCTCTGAGCTTCCCTAGAACTCCCAACACCTNTTCTGGTCTCCCAGCCCCCAGTGTTGGGTTAGCCCCCTCCTCTGGGTCCCACAGCCCCTGAGGATGCCACCTCCAGACCTCTGTACCCTGAGCATTCTGATGGCCTGTCTTCTGTCTGTCTGACCCCATGAGCAACGCAAGGGCAGATGCCACGTCTCACCAGCCACCGTGTCCCCATCATAGGGCCTGCACACAGGCACTTGGTACCCTTGTGTTGGAGGAATGAGTGACAGAATAAACCCATGAAGAAGACTGTGGGCACCCCAAGCCTGAGAGGATCCAACCCTGAGACAGCCCCGTCTCCCCCAGAGCCAGACCCTCCTAACTGGGCCTACTCTGGCCAGGGCCCTGCCCTCTCTGGGGAGCTCCTTGGTCACCCCACCCAGCCCCAGCCCCAGCCCAGCCTGGCCCACGGGCCCAGACAAGCACATTCTCAGTTCTCTGAGCTTCCCTAGAACTCCCAGCACCTGTCTCCTGCCATGGCCGCGGCAAACTCTCAGAGCCCCATCTGCCCCGACTCAGTGCGCTGAAGAGCTGTGCCCTGACGAGGAGCTGTGCCCACAGCTCCAAGCAAATCCCAGTGACCAAAACCCAGACCTGAACTTGGACATCGTGGAAATCACAGCCAAGGCCATACACCAGCCACAGAAAATCCAGACCCCCATCTGCAAAAAGGAGATAATCACACACGCCCCCTCCCCACCCCGCCCCTGTTTATTAAGCCATCGCTGTGGGCCAGAGCCTGTGCTAGGCATCACGCGCCCGATCTCACTGAACTGTCACAGCAGCCCAGCGAGGGCGGGGGTAGGATCAGCCCCATTTTACAGATGGAAAAACTGAGGCTCCATGACTTGCCCAAAGCACATAGGTGGTGACAGGCATGAGACTGGAACTCAGATCTCAGCCCAAGCTCTGGGGAAGCTACGTCGTGAGACACCTTCTAGAGAAGCCCACATGGTGAGGAACAGAAGCTTCCTGCCAACAGCCGTGTGAGTGAGCTTGGCATGTGCCATCTAGCCCCAGTCAAGCAAACCTTAAGGTGACAGCAGCACCAGCCAACGTATTGATTACAATCTCTCAACAGACCCTGAACCAGAATCACCCAGCTACACTGCTCCAGGATTCCTGACCCTCCGACTGTGAGATAATAAGTACTTATTGTTTAAGCCACAAAGTTTTGGGCCAATCTGTTACCCAGCAAGAGACAACACAGACGCCGTCTCCCTCCTGATGCCCTTGTCCCCATGTGCTCTGGACCCACACGAGCAATCCCACACTGGCAGTCTGTGATGTAGAGGTCTCCTCTCCCTGCTCAGAGTCGGGGGGCAAAGGGCTGGGACGGGCAGCAGGGGTAGGAGCAGGTGGGGGACAAGTTGTACACTCACGTCCAACCTCCAGATGGATTTCTGCAGAGGCGTCACCCAGCTCATTGACAGCCCGGCAGGTGTAGACGCCAGCATCCCTCTCCTGAGCCGCCGGGATCCGCAGCGTCCCAGAGCTGGAGCCCTCAGGGGCGAGAATCATTTCAAGACCCCCTGGACCAAAGATGAAGAAGCATCAGGCCAGCGCCCTTCATTACTATGGAGACCTTCCGGACCCTGGGCTCCTGCAGCTCCATAAGCCTGGGGCCTGGGAAGGGGCTGGGTGGGAGCAGATTTCCCCTCAAAGTCAGGAACCCTGGTCCAGTCCTGCGGAAGTCTCAGGTCTTCCCTGAGGACTCTGTTGATCAGAACTAGGACTCAGCCCTCTGCCCCCACATGGCAGGCTCAACACCCAAGGAGTCCATGCCTGGGCCTCCCTACTGGGTGCCCGTCCCCAGGTCCAGATGAGATTCAGATCAGCTCTGGGAGGGGCCTGGGGAGCCCCGAGGTGACCCCACCCCTGCCTGCCTCCCTGACATCCACCCCAAAGTCCCCATCATTTTTCCTGCCTGACATCTCCTCCAGGCTCCTGAGGCTGAGTAACTCCTCTGATTCTGACCTCCCCTTTAAATGAAATTAAATTTAATTTTTTATGATGGCAAAATATACATAACATAAAATTTACCATCTTAACCATGTTTAAGTGCATGGTCAGCTGCACTAAGGACAGTCCCGCTATTGTGCAGCCGTCAGCACCGTCCACCTCCAGAACTTTCCATCCTCCCAAAGTGAAACTCAGTCCCCATTAAACGCCAGCTCCTGTTCCCCTCCCCCAGCTCCTGACAACCTCCACCCCACTTTCTGTCTCTAAGAGTCCGACTCCCCTAGGGACCTCATCTAAGTGATATCATACAATATTTGTCCTTTTGTGTCTGGCTTATTTCTCTTAGCTTAATGTCTTCAAGGTTCATTCACACTGTAGCATGTGTTAGAATTTCCTTCCTTCTTAAGGCTGAGTAATATTCCATTGTAAGATCCCCCTTTAAAAAGGGGCTCTTGGGCTGGGCTGATGGGGCTCTTAGCCAGAACACGCACTGCCATGAACACTCCATAAGGAGTATAGAAGCCTCTGCCACCCACTGGAGGGTGACCTTGGACAGAGTGCTCAAACTCTGAGCTAAATCCACCTGCCTTGCCTGTCTCAGAGTCAAGGTGGGGCCCTGGAGAGGTCCCAGACAATTGCTCACAAGATGGAGAGCGTCTAGGAGGGAGGGGCTTCATTGGGGACCCTGGCTGACACTTGAGCAGGAGCCCAGTACATTGACAGACTGAGGCAGCAGCCCCGGCACCCTGCCAGGCAAGCTCCAGCTCGGTGCCAGGCACTGTGGAAGCACTCTACGGTGTATCCATGAACCCCGAGCCGCAGAACAACCCTCGTACTGTCACCCCCATTTTCCAGATAATCACATCATCGCCGTCACTGAGGGCACTTGCACAGCTGCACACCAGGCCTGTCTAAACACTTTACATATATGGACTCATTAATCCTCACACAACCAATCTTTGATTTTCTTCACTTTCCAGATAAGGAAACTGAGGCTCAGAGATGCCAAGTGACTTGCGCAAGGTCACCCAGGGGAGCTGGATGTCAAATCTGGGTCTGACTCAATCTTGCTGCTAACTCCTGCGTCACTTCTATCAACACCCAGCTGGGGTCAGGGGTGAGGGGGGCTGTTGGAACCAGCCAGCTCTCCTAGACATCCGACCCAGAGAGCCCCCCAATGACCTTTCTGGAAAGCTGGTCCTCCAGGGCCCCAGTGGGACAGTTCCCCAGGCCCCTGTCCCCACCCATCATACCTCGATACCAGATGACCCGAGGCTGGGGGACCCCGGATGCCTCACACACCAGCACAGCCTCCTCCCCGACAGCAGCCAACACCACGGCATTTTTGGCAGAGATGGCTGGTGGGTCTGTGTGGAGGAGAGATGGGGATCGAGGCTTGCACAGATCAGGGAGCCCCCCTCCCCCATCCCAGCCCTGGCCCCACTCCATCCACACCAGCCTCCCTGCAGCCTCCAGAGCAAGCAGCCCAGGCTTATTCCCACCTCAGGGCCTCTGTCTCCCCAGCCCCACTGCCTGGACCACTGTTCCTAAGGGTGACCCTATGGTGACGGTCACTTCTTTGGAGAAACCCTGGATGAGTCCTGAGCAGAGCGGCCACTTCCCTCCAGCCCCCACCTGCACACCCTTCCCGTGCACCACCCTGCTCCGTGTCCACTATGGGAACATAAGCTCCCCCCAGACAGGGACCATTGCTCACTACTGTGTCCCAGTGGCAGACACACAGTAGATGCTCAGCAAATGTTTGTGAATGGGAGGGAGGGACATCCCTCTCCTGCAGATGCACATGGCCCAGGTACCTGCATAGTAGAGGGTGACTGTCTCCTCGTCTGTGCCAACCTCATTAGCAGCTTGGCAGCTGTAATTCCCAGCATCCTCTGGGGCTAGGCCCTGAATGATCAGAATCCCCTGGGCATCCACACGGATTCTGGAGCTGTGCCATAAAACATGTCAGGTCACACAAGGGTTGCCCCACAGTCATCACTAATTACAAGTTAATTAACAACATCACTAGTGACCACTGTTCTACGATGACCACTTGCTCTGGCCAGGCTGTTCTAATCACTCTAATGTACATTGTCTTTTCTAATTCATGAAGCTCAGAGAGGCAGACAACTTGCCCAAGGTCACACAGCCTGGTAGGGGCAGGATCCAAATGCAGGTCTGCTGGATTCCAGAGCCTCAGCTCCTGAGCACTGAGCCCACACTGCGGCATTGTTATGTTTCCAAAGTGGTCTCACTCCTGAGCGTCAGGTAATCCCAGAGGAAGGTAAGGCAAATGCTGCCCCCATTCACAGGTGAGACCAAGGCCCAGAGAGATCCCCTGGGAGGCCCTGTCCACCTGCTGCCAGTTCCAGAGCTCTGTGTCCTGGGCCCTCACCTGCTGTCCTCTTGCAAGGCACGGCCCTCACGGCTCCAGGAAATGTGGGGTGGGGGGTACCCAGACGCTGAGCAGGTGACCTTCACTTCCACACCCTGAGAGAAGCGCTGGGACCTGGTGTGGATGCTGACCTGTGGGGCCTCTGTGGCCCAAAGAGTGGACAGGTGGGGAAGAGCCAGTCAGAGCAGCCCTGCAGTCCCAAGTACCAGCCCCCAACCCCCACCTCCTGCCCCTCCCTACAGCCACAGGTGGGCAAGAGAGGAGAAGCAAGGGCCCCAAATGGCCTAAATCCCCCCGAGTGGCTTCCCTGGGAAGTGGGGTAGACCAGGCAGCTGCCCAAGCACATCCGCAGGCCACATGGGGAGCTGATCTCCCAACACTCCCCAGCCTGGGAGCCTCGGGCTCCCTGAAGCTCTGCTCTGAGCTGAGCACCTCCCAGAGGCTTCAGGAGATGTCAGGCAGCTGTTAGGACTGAGGACGGCCCTCGTCTCCAGTGACCTGGAGGTGGGCCCCAAGGCCTGCCCTGGTATTGGCCCCAAACTTGGGTTCTATCCTGGTCCTTTGAAATCTCACAGGACAATGACTTGTCAAGCTTAAACACAGCTAATGGGGCAGCTCATCTAGAAACAGCCAACAGAAAACACTGAAAGGGCTGATGTTGCTGCCGGAGACAACAGCGGGACGGACTGATGAGCTTCGGCGGTACATGCGAGGTGCATGTTGAATTAGGGGCAGCAGGAAGAGCCTCACCTCGCACCAGGAGCCAGACAGATGCCCTTGTGACTCCGTTGGCATTGCTGGCCACACACTGGTACCTCCCGCTGTCACTAGAGACAACGCCGCTGACCTCCAGGGACAGGTTGGCCAGTTGGGTGACTCGGCCCGTCGAAGCCGGCAGGACTCGCCAGTCCCGGACCCATGTGAGGTTGTAGGGGGCCTCACCGAGGACCTGGCAGGACAGGATGGCAGTCTCCCCCAGGGACACGGTCACGTTGGGGGCAGGGACCAGCTGCGGTGGGGGGTCTGCAGGGACATGAGCACAGGAGGGACTGAGGGGTTGAGGCGGGTGAGGGGCTGCCCTGCAGGCCCTGGTGGGGTCCAGACTCTGGGACCCTGTGCCACCCCCAACCTGAGGCACGGGTCGGTCCATAGCATATTGCTATGGACACATCAGCTGGCAGAGCGGCTAAGCAGCGTCTGCTCACCATCCCAGAGGGCGGTGGCACCCAGGGCAGGTCTCCTTTCCTCACTGCCACCATGCACCCTCCAGGGCTGCAGGGCATGTGCATGCATTCCAAACGACAGCCAGCTATGATGTCTAACAAGCCCCACACCATTCATCATAGCTTTTGAGCCAATAATTCCACCCTTGGAAATCACCAGCAAGAGAGAAAGCGTAATGTGCTCAAACTATGCTATGCACAGTAGCAGGGCTATTCGCAGCTGCCAAAATTTAGAAATAAGGCCACTGCCCCAAAGGAGGGAAGAGCTAAGAAAACCACTATCTGGATAGCAAAAAGCTGTGAGAAGTGACAAGATCAGAGAGCCTAACCTAGGGACGAAGGCCTGAGATCCAGCAGGGAAAAACTGGATCCGATGGTGACGGTGACGTTCAGCCAGTGACAGTGACGCCCAAGCACATGTATGGTCAACAAGAGCGTTTGAGCTCTGCAGCCACCAGAAACGCTATTATAGAAACTAACTGGAAATGACATTCTGGGGCAAATGGGGAAATATGACTATGAACAAAATTAAATACTGTGAAGGCATTACTGTTCATTTTACTGGGTGTAATCACAGGACCTCTATTATACAGGAAAACTCTACTTTTTTTAGAGATATGTACTGAAATATCAGGTTGCCTACAATTCAGTTTAAAATACGTTAGCAAAAAAGAGGAAAAGCAAATACAGCAAAATCTTAGCAATTGTTAGCTCTAAGTAATGGCTGTACCAGTTTCCTTGAACCATTCTACTTTTCTGTACTCACCATTCATAAAAAGTAAAATTTCATTAATGCCATAGAAGCATATATGATGACTTGCTATATTGTTAGGTGATAAAAAAAAATCAGGTTGGTGTAAGCATCTATACTATCCCATTTTTAGAAAAATGCTTACATAGAAAAAGGTCTGAAAGGAAGTAAATCAAAACGGAAGAAAGCAGGAACTGCACATTATTTTGACCTTTTTTGCTCGCTTGTATTTTCCAGTCTTCCCACAAGGCGCAGGAGTATTTTGTAATTGAACGTGGAGTGGCTAATCTTTCCATGCTCACTGTGTTCTTTTCCCCCTCTACAAACCAGCTTAGGTTCATAATTTCAAAAATAAAGCCAATTTCATTTTGAGGCGATCTGTGGCATTTCCAACCTTCCTGAGCTCGACAGTGCTATCCTTGCAGGGGCCTGCAAGCATTTGGGGTCAGGACCAAGAGATGGACAGTGACCTCTGAAAAGGCCCGGGCATCTGGCCAAGCCCCAAAGGCCAAACCAAGAAGTCGGGGTGGGATTAAGGCAGTCAGGCAGGTGTGACCCAGGCCAGAGTTCTCAACCTTCCAAGTGAAGCCCACAGGCCGTTCCTGGGGGAGACAGCCCCACACGGGGGGTCAGCAGGGGCGGCAAGACTCTGGATGGTGGAGAGGCCCCAGCAGCTGGCTGCCTGGTGCACTACCCTGCAGAAGGAGACCGGCTAGGAGGTGACCCTAGGGGGTAGAATCTAGGCAGAGCGTGGGAGGGGTATGCAGACGGGCCCCCAGGGGCAGACCTGTGACGACGAGCTGGGCCTTCGCTCGTCCAGTGCCAGCCCTGCTGGCCGCCATACACTCGTACGTGCCTTCCTCGGCCTTGGAGGCCCGCGGGATCTCCCAGCTGCTGTTTCCTGACTCCCTGCAAACAGAGAACAGCAGGAGACTCACAACCACACGGCCCCAGTCAGGGTCCCCCCAGCCTCGTCTGGCCCTCGGGGGCCTCCACTCCCCTGAATCCTGCCCAGAGGGGAGATTCCAAATCCTGTAAGACTTGGGAAGAAGAGGCGGGCAGCCAAAGACATGCAAATTCCATGACATGCTGTGTGACTTTGAGCAAGTCCCTTCCCCTTGCTGAGCCCTGGACTCCCATCCATAAGGGAGAGCATCTTCGAGGTCTCTCCTGTCCTGACCCTATGGAGCTGAGAAAAGTCCACGGTTCCTTCCCAGGCTGGTGACCTAGCAGTGGTGGGGGTCGTCCATCTCTGGCCTCCCTGAAGGTCTTTGTGCTGGGCTGCCCCAGAGGACAATATGACCAGGACAAAGGTCCCTCTCCTGCCACCCACTCCTCTGTGGTCCCTCCAGGGCATCAGGATCCTGGGAGCCCTGTGGCTGGGCACAGCCAGCCAGCATCGGCCACTCACTGTAAATGCCTCTCCTCGCCCAGCCTGGCTCCATCCCGCTGCAGCTGTAGCCGGAAGGGGAGGGCGCTGTGCACAGAGCAGGAGACGAGCAGGGGCTGGTGCAGGTAGCCGTGGATCCTGGGGGGCATGCTGACCAGGGGGGCGCCTGTGGGCAAGGACCAGCCTTCAGAATTCCTCCCAGCCTCCCCCCACAGCCTCCCCTCACCACACCCAGCAGCACAGAGACCACAGGGGTGAACCAGGAGCCAGAAGGCTGGGGATTCAATCCCCGGCTCCACTGTTAGGTGGAACTGAAAGCAGGTCACTTCACCTCTCTAAGCCTCAGTTTCCACCTCTGTAAAATCGGGGTAATCGTGGTACAATGTTGAGGTCTCATCATGTTGTTTGGAGGAGCTGGTGAGAAGTGGCATGTGGAAGACACTTGGCATAATGCCTGGGCATCATGAGCTCCACTAATTTTAGCTCATGTCGCCTGTGTGGTTTATGACAAGGCTGTTGAACTCAAGCCTGGCCGGGAAGGACCAGCCCCTTCCCACCAGTGTCTCAACTGTATGGGACTGTATTTCATCAGTTCTGAAATCTGATGAAAAGCTACCCAGACTGGGATGGGGCTCCCCAGGGGAGTGGGTGGGGCTGTGTAACTGCCCCATCTGCCCAGAGGGCTGGTTTTATCCAAAAAAAGGGAAGTCCTTTTCTCTAAAAATAAGCATATTTGGAGCATGGCTGTAAATGCAAAATTCACACGCATTTTTGAGATAACACAAGAGACTTCAACGAAATCTCACAGCTTGTGATGAGTCCCTTGGGGCCCCCATCAGACACACTGCCCCCCTCATCAAACCCTGGTTTTGGGGCAACACATCTCTTTCCTTGGCTATTGGAATTACTTCAGCAGAGAAGTCTGAGAAGCCCCCGTCTGTGCTGGGTGATCCTGGGGGTGTGCTCAACCTCTGTGCCGCCCTCTCTCTGTCCCCAACAGAGCGAGAGGGGCCGGCAGAGATGCTCCAAGGGTGAGACAATGCGCCAGACCTCCTCGAGCACAGAGCTGGGGGTGGGGTGGGCGGCGGTGACATCATGCTGCAGGCTGCCTGCCACGTCCCAGGGGAAAGGGGTGTCAGGCCATCCAGCCACGTCCTCAGCTGAGCAAAGCAACTGCCACTCACCCACACACACTGGAAGCCTCTGCCAGACCAGCTCGGGCTCCCCGCTTCCATGAGCTGAAAGGGCCCAGGGACCCCAGACCCAAACCCAGAGCCTCCTGCTCTAAGGCAAAATCCCAGCTTCCCAGACCCAGAAGGTCGGGTAAGAAGCAAAAACCCAAACAACACCCTCCCCCCACCCCAACTTAATCTAGAGCTGAGACCAAAAGCCAGAGCTCAACTGCAAACTTTTGGATCCATCTGAAAGAACAGGAGAAAGAAGACAGAGGCCGTTATTGCCCCTGCTGAAATTCCTTCCTGAAAGTTCCTCTTCCGAGCTGTAAGGCCGAAGGAAGAGAGGCCCAGGAACCACAGCAGGGGAGTGGAGGCCAGGAGGCTGGAAAGCAGAGGTCCCCAGCTCCCCCACCCAGCCCTGCCCTGTCCCACCTCCTCAACTTCCTCCACCCCACCGCAGGCATCGTGGCCACCACAGCCAGTCTCAGGAGCCGGTCCCCCCTCTCCGCCCCACTCCCTATTTGAAGTGGACAGAGGAGAAAGCTCCTCGCTGAGATGCCCCACAGAGAAGTGCTGGGATGTCAATGACATCCAGCTCTATGAGCTCCTCCCGGGCCACCTCCCAGGGAAGGGGGTTAGCGAGCAGGAGTTAGACGATGAAGCCCAGTAAGGAGCCCGCATGGCCAGTGAGCCCAGACATGCCCTGCTAGGACCAGAGGCAGACTTGGAAAACCAAAGGCTCCACCTGCCCTCTGGGGGCTTCTGACCTGGATGATGAGACCTCAGAGACACATGGGACACCAGTAAAAAGCCACACATATGGGAACCAACACAGCATGACCATAGATGGGATGACAAAATGACATAATGGTCCACAACTCTCATGCCCTGAGTGCAGCCTCTGAGCACCCAAGGGCTGTCCCATGGTGGGCACCAGCTTATGGAACCTTCAGAGTAACCCTGTGAGGCAGACAGTCTCAGTTTCCTCATCTATAAAATGGGGAGACAACTCAGAACTGCTGTAAGCATTCAGTGAGCTAGTGCATGGCAAGTGCTTGGCCCAGGACCAGCACATGGAAAGTGCTCAAAATGTTGACTAGAACTAGCAGTACCATGATTATGATTATAACAGTGATGATGACTATGGAAGAGCAAACACCCATGTCTGCCCCACCCACTGCTGTGTCTACAGTACCTAGCACCATGACTGACACATAGCAGACACTCAAAATGAATGTTAGATAGATGGATGGATGGCTGAATAAATAGATAATGGAAGGGTAGATGAATGAATGGGTAGGTGGATGGATGGGTGGATGGATGAATGAATGAGTATGTGGGTGGATGGATGGGCAGATGAATGGGCAGGTGGGTGGATGGATGGGTAGGTGGGTGGATGGATGGGTGGATGGATGGGTGTGTAGGTGGGTGGATAGATGGGTGGATGGATGGGTAGGTGGGTGGATGGATGGGTGGATGGATGGATGTGTAGGTGGGTGGATAGATGGGTGGATGGATGGGTAGGTGGGTGGATGGGTAGGTGGATGGATGGATGGGTGGATGAATGAATGAATGTGTATGTGGGTGGATGGATGGGTAGATGAGTGGGTAGGTGGATGGATGGATGTGTAGGAGGGTGGATAGATGGGTGGATGGATGGGTAGGTGGGTGGATGGATGGGTGGATGGATGAATGGGTGGATGGATGGGTGGATGGATGAATGGATGGATGAATGAATGTGTATGTGGGTGGATGGATTGATGGATGGATGTTAGGTGAGTGGATGGATGGGTGGATGAATGGGTAGGTGGATGGATGGATGGGTAGGAGGGTGGATAGATGGGTGGATGGATGGGTAGGTGGGTGGATGGATGGGTGGATGGATGAATGGGTGGATGGATGGGTGGATGGATGAATGGATGGATGAATGAATGTGTATGTGGGTGGATGGATTGATGGATGGATGTTAGGTGAGTGGATGGATGGGTGGATGAATGGGTAGGTGGATGGATGGATGGGTAGGAGGGTGGATAGATGGGTGGATGGATGGGTAGGTGGGTGGATGGATGGGTGGATGGATGAATGGGTGGATGGATGGGTGGATGGATGAATGGATGGATGAATGAATGTGTATGTGGGTGGATGGATTGATGGATGGATGTTAGGTGAGTGGATGGATGGGTGGATGAGTGGGTAGGTGGATGGATGGATGGATAGGTGGATGTGTAGGTGGGTGGATGGATGGGTGGATGAATGGGTAGGTGGATGGATGGATGGATGGGTGGATGGATGGATGTGTAGGTGGGTGGATGGATGGATGGATGGATGTTAGGTGAGTGGATGGATGAGTGGGTAGGTGGATGGATGGATGGATAGGTGGATGTGTAGGTGGGTGGATGGATGGGTGGATGAATGGGTAGGTGGGTGGGTAGACAGAGGGTAGATGGACAGGTATTTGACTGTTCTAAATCCTTGAGCTGAGGCCCTCACCTGAAGCATCTTGATTTCCATTAGGCTTTATACGGAATAGCTGTCCATAGAAACTTAATGAACAAACATTTCATAATCTAACCTTCCGGGTTTCCAGGAAGAAATGGGACTCTGAGTGAGCTGGAGAGCTGGGGGACAAAAGAGCCAACCACTTACCTGGGGCCACCTCACTGTAAGAAACTCCAGAGACACGAAGGAGGGGATTTCCCTCGTGGTCCTCGCCTTTCACCTTGAGGTAGAAGCGCTCCTTGGGGGCGAGGAAGGGTGGCCCGCCCCACAGCTGATGGGTGGATCCATTGGAGAGGGATCTCACGGGCAAAGTCAGGAGGGGCCGCCCCGAGCTGTGTGAGAGCTCCACCGAGTCTAGGCGGCCAGGTGCCTGCAGGCCCGTGGAGTTGATCACCAGGGAGATAGGCACCCCTGCAGAGGGGAGGGTGAGGAACGAGGTGCTGGCATCTGTGACGGGCTCCACTGTCCTCCTCAAGCAGGGGCCCTGAGACCACACCTACAGGACCCAGGCTTCTTGGCCCTTTCACCCACTCCCCCACCTTCTCTACCCACGCCTGTGCCAACCAATGCTGGGGGTGGGATGAGGAGAGAGGGACCTTGCTGCTGTCCGTGGTGCTGAAATGCCACTGTCCATCCAACCCATGGCTTCCCAGTGGCCGCATCACCTCCATCTCTGCAGACTTGGATTCTCATGGGGTAGAACTGGGAAGGGCCACATCTCTCCACCCCTGCCCCATTAACTCTGGTGCTGACCATCATCAGGCTCTGGGGAATGGCCTCAGATGAGGTGTCCACCCTGGTTTGGGGACACTATGACTCCTGCCCAACTTCACCCCATGCTCAGCTTTTCTCTGGTTTTCCTTTCTATCTTGATGGAAATGTGGTGCTTTTCACACTATCCTGAAAGAGGGAGAACTAGACTCAAGTTTCATAATTTCCTTAGTGGACTTGAGAACTTCGGTCAGGTCTCTCCCTTTCTGAACTGTTATTAATTTTTTCTCTCTCAGAGACCATAAACCGGGCACCTGTGGGTGTGGTTGGTGTGGTCCGTGAAATGCCTTAAAATTTTTGAAGAAACACTGAACAATCTGGAAAGGGCATGTAAAAATCTAGAAGTCCAGATTTGATTGAAAAATGAAGCGTGTCAATGCTGGGCCCCCTTCCCACGTTGCAACAATCAGCCAATGCCATGCAGCAGCTGCTTCCTGTGGCCCAGGCATCTACTATCGAGTTAGCCACAGTCTCTGCCACTCCGTGATGTCCCCAGCACTGAGGCCAAGTGTCAATCACTATTTATCATTTGCAATTGCCCTGCTGTTTCTCTTTAAGGAAAAAAAAGTATTGACTCACATCCTTATCAAAATCAGAAACCCAAGAGAGTCACAGGTGACCTCCTCTGCCCACTTCTACTTGAGACTGGCCCTTGGGATAGGTCAGTTTTCAGTCCCCACTCTAGCACTGCATTTAGGATTTCTTTTTTCTCTGGCTTTAGAGCCGGACCAAAGTTTCCCCACTTCTCCCCCTTGCTGCTATTGGTGAAGCAACCACAAAATGAGTAAGCAGCCCCTTTTCCACTTTAAAGACATTACCACTGGTCCTGGCAGGGAAACTAATAAGGGCTGACAAGAATAACAAACACAAGAGAAGATAAAGATTTGAAAGAAAGCCCTAACTAAGGGTCCAGCTTGCACTATTTTTGGCCACTATTCAGTGTCCAGAGTCAGCCCAACCTGGACGAGGCCCCTCTCAGTCTCTCTTCTGAGATGGTCTCAGCAAAATCCTCTGAAAGGCCCCATAGTGAGGAACTATATTTTCCAGACTATAAATTGGGACCCCTGATCTGACCAACAGTGGTATTCGCTGGCCTGGAGCTCAGGCAGCCCCAGGGCCCAGGCTTCTCCAGGTGAAACAGCATGGGACACACAGACATCCTCAGGCCCTGGTGGGCGACTTCCAGAGGAAAAACTGACC
Organism: Galeopterus variegatus; assembly: GCF_000696425.1. Classification (NCBI taxonomy): domain Eukaryota; kingdom Metazoa; phylum Chordata; class Mammalia; order Dermoptera; family Cynocephalidae; genus Galeopterus; species Galeopterus variegatus. The sequence continues at coordinate 105,711 of NW_007730604.1, forward strand.
CCATGTCTCCACCTGCCACATCCTCCCAGGCCGCTCCAGCTCACTAGCAGCTGCTCTGTTACTGAGCCAGCCTGATTTCCACTGGAAAACTGAAGTGGGACACTAGACAGACACGTTTTGACAAAAAGAAAGAAGAGGTGAAGTCAGTGATAAAGGGGACAGCATGAGAGTCCTGGAGGCCATTGGTGGCAGGGAGGATATTCTAAAGGTGAATGTCATGATGTCACCTGGGCCAGGGTTGAAGGAGAGAACGCTGGCCTGGGAACTCACTGGGGTCTGGGAGAACGACCTGCCTTAGCCTCTGCAGGGCCCATTCCACGGTCACACAGAGTCGAGCCTGTCCCCAGACCTCCCACCATGTCCCAAAGCCAAGCCCGTCTCTTCAGAGGCGGCTCAGCCTCGTGTGCAGTGTCAGGAGCACTGTACCTTGCAAGGGCCACTCGATGGTGTGGTTGAGGTCCAGAGAGGGCTGCGTGGAGAAGCCAGCCCGGAAGTCGATGCTGCTGATGCCCGTGATTCTCACCGAGTGGCGGCCGCTGCTATAGACCTAGCACAGGCCCAGGCTCCACGTCACCAGAGTATCAGACCCCAGCACCCCAGCTCCAGGGCAGGAGGCAACTGCCCTGACCTGGCCCCGCGTCAGCAGCTGGAATTCTTCTGCCTTTGCAGACACGCGGGCAACTTGCATGTTCCCGGGGGCCCAGCACAAGGCTCCCCAAATGAAGTAGCAGAAGCCCCAGCTCACAACCCCAAGCTGAGCAGGACTCCTGAAGCTGTGCTCTGCCTCTCGGCTCTCCCCAAGCCCCTGAAGGCCCTGTCTGTCCCCTGCATGTCTAACTCCCTGTCTTGCCTGCCCCATCAGCATGACAGCTCTTGGCTCAAAGGTGCTCAGAGTTTGAAGGGCAGGTGGTCCGTGCTGCCACTCCACCTGCAGCAGCTAGCATGGTGCTTGGCACACAGCAGGTGCTCAGTAAGTGTTTGCCAGGTTAGCAGGAGCTTGCACCTTCCACAGCAGCAGCCTGCCCCATCCCAGAATGCTCAGTTAGGGTCCGAGCCTGCCTCCAGTCCCTGACCTGCAGCGCCTTGCAGATTACAGCACGCCCCGCTCCCCCAGCCAGTCCCGTCCCTCTGAGCTGTCCCTCAAAGTTACCCTTGCTTCTTTTACACATTCTTCACAGGACAGGGTTCGGAGTCATGCCAGCTCAGTCACCCATTTCTGAACACTGCAGTCATTTCTCAAGTCCTTCTTAAACGTTCTCTAACTAACCCCCAACCACTCCACTTCCTCTCACTGGTGCAAAGCAGAAGGCCCCTCCTCTGTCCTTGACCCTTTACTTCTCTTGACACGCCCACAGCACCACCACACCACAGCCCTCAGCTTTCCAAGGCCCTAGGCTCCCCAGGGCAAGCAGGAGGGAGATGCTTGCAGCTCGGTGAAGCTGGTCTCTCCCACCTGCCACCGCAACCCCGTGACCCTTACCTTGATGGACCACAGCCCAGGGTGCTCAGGCTTAAAAGCCACAACCTTGGCCGAGTCAGGGATGTTGAGGAGTACGTTGAGGCCTTC
>NW_007730604.1:107794-110834 GCF_000696425.1 Galeopterus variegatus
CAGGCTTAAAAGCCACAACCTTGGCCGAGTCAGGGATGTTGAGGAGTACGTTGAGGCCTTCATCCTTCTGCAGGATCTTTCCTGTGGAAACCCCAAGGACTGCTCAGTCCTGACACTTCCCTGGGGGTGACAGGGGTCCCCTCCTGTCTCCAGGAACCCACAACCCACCAAACACCAGTCTCAGGTCTCCCAGGAAGTGGCAAGAGGACCTTTGCCATCCTCAGGCCCCCACCTTATTCCATGCTCCACCCTCATCGCTCCCCAGGTGTGGGCTGAACACCTGGACTCTGGACCTGCTATTCATGACATCCTCAGAGCATCGTAGGCCAGGTGACCTTGTCCAAATCACACTGACCCTGCCTCTCTGTTGACTTTGACAAGTACTGCACTTCCCTGAGCCCCAGCTCCCCATCTATACGATTGCTAGGAACCCTTCCCACCGTGAGAATCCACAGAGCCAACGTGGGGAAAGCCCAGTGAGAGCCTCACACGCCTGGGGACTCCGTCACTTTCACTCCCGTTGCTTGGCTGCCACCAGCCTCCCTGCTCCCTTGCCCACCACGGCACCCTCCCCGCTCTCCATTTGGTGTCCTCCCCCACTTCCTTATTCCTGGGGCCTTGTGTCTGAGCCTCCTGCCACCTGGGTCTCTTTCTTTTTCCCATCCTGGGCTTCCAGCTTGGTCTTGGGGCCGAAAAGGAGTCCAGTCCCAGAGTGGAACATACCCAACGGGTCTCTGACTTCGATCTCAGGCCCTGGCCCACTCAATGAGACGGTGACCTCCTTCAGGCTGGGGTCAAAGGGGAGTCTCCACGTGTGCTCGCCCTCTTGCTCTTGGTCCGTGAATAACAGGTGCACCTTGGAGGCTTGGATTGCTGACTCCACCCACTTCAGTACCTGGGAGGAAAGTGTGAGAATCTGATGCCAGCAGGTGCCCGTAGCGTCTTGCTTATGTCTGGCCCACCTGAGGCAGGTCCCTAACCAGCTGCCAGCTGTATTCAGAATCTGCTCCCTCCCCCACGGGCTTTAGTATACAAGTTGTCCAGGTCACCCAAGGCCACCCCCCTCCAGGCTGTCCAACACCAGCTCCGATTCACACATTGTTACCCTCCTGGCTTCTGTGGGCTCTGAGCTGTGATGCATCCACAGGACTCAGCTTGGACGGAAGGAGCGAGGGATGTCCATTTGCTGGGAAGACTCTTCCCCACCTGCTCCACCTGGCCAATTTCTATGGCACCCATCACTTCCTCCAGGAAGCCCTCTCGGTGCCTCTTACACATGCAGATCTGGAATCTCCTCCAGACCCCTGTAGTTCACGGCCGCCCCTGAGGGCCTCAGACTGTGCTCCCACCAGGTGCCATGTTCTCTGAGCAATACTGAGACAACCTGCTGCCAACACTCTGAGTTGCCCAATCCACACAAGTGAGGAATTAGTGGCCAGAATTTTCACAATGCTGAGAAATCTTAAATACTTGGTTTCTATAATTGCTATTCATTCTAAAATCTTACACATTTTGGGCAAGTCCCATTGAGAATCAGGTAAAAGGTAAAGACCTTCTGCCTAGAATAGTATATCACTTGGGGACACATTTAGGGTACAATTTCAGGGGGTTATCAAACTCCCTTGAAAACATCCCCCCACCAATGAGTTTATAGACCCTTGATCTAGTCTGAGATGGTATCTCATTGAGCACAAAATTATTTGGTTTCTCCAGTTCCTTACCATATCTTTCAAGACCCTATGCTCTGTGGCCCTGGCCACATGTCCAAGCTAACCCAAGGTCACAGTGCCACTGATTCTCCCCACGCTGTCCTCGCTGGGCCCCCACACCTCCCCAGGCAGCCCCCACCCACACACGCCGTTCTCTTTGCAGGAGTGCCCTGCCCCCTCCTCATCAACCAACTCCTGCTTGGTCTTCACCTGTCAGCTTGAAGGGCCTCTCCAATCCCGAGCAGGCTCTGTCCACTCCCTGCTACGTATTTCTCTGCAGCGTTCTGCACCCCAGTCGTTCACACTTATTAGATTCATGCCTCTCTTCCCTACTGGCCTGAGAGCTCCGTGGGGGCAGAGACCCACGTGTCTCAGCCACGAACTCTCTGGCCGGCCCAGAGCAGGTACTCAGGAAGTGCTTATTCACTGTGGGTGAGTATCGTAGGACATGCACCTCCTGAACAGGGCCACCAGGTTCACCACAGGTCCACCTCTCAGATGTCACTCAGTCCTGCTCCCTTCCCCAGCTCACGCTTCCTCTTTTGCAATAGCCACATCTCCCAGGTTCCAGTGAGGAAACCAGTAAAGAGGGAGAGGAAAAGGGCCTTCATGTCTGGACCTTCTCTTTCCAGGCCAAGTTACTCAAGAATTGTCCTGTGCAGACCCTAAAACTGAAAGAAAATGCACCAGATGAACCTGGCTGTACAGATTGGCACCATAACCACAGAGAGAAAAGTGAATCCGAGTGAATTCAGAACCCAGAGGCTCAACTAGACTTTCTCGGAGGGAGGTACCCTGAGGACAAAATGAACTACAAAGAAATCTTTCCCTAGTAGTTGCAAGGTGGCAGAACTGTCAGCACTGTGGTTTTGAAGCTATTTTATGTATCTTACAGGATAAAGCAAATAAGCAAAAATGTTAGCATTTTCTGAATCAAGATTTCCTCTTATAACTAAATATGAGAAAGCTGCAAGTGTATAATCAAATAAACTAAGTAAAAAATCTGCAATGTGAAATCTGAATTAGAAGTAGTATAAATGTTCTTTTTTCTTTTTGACCAGTAAGGGGATCGCAACCCTTGGCACGGTGTGGTCTGCACCACGCTCAGCTAGTGAGCGCACTGGCCATCCCTGTATAGGATCCGAACCTGCGGCCTTGGCGCTCCCAGCGCCGCACTCTCCCGAGTGAGCCATGAGGCCAGCCCAGTATAAATGTTCTTGATGATAGAAAGATAGATAAGAAGGAATGATGTCCCCAAATCTCAATACCAGTGATCACCCCTACTACCCAGATTTTGGTTTCTAAATACCATTCCCTACTAGGGTTCCTTG
>NW_007730604.1:111082-120339 GCF_000696425.1 Galeopterus variegatus
TGAGGCCAGCCCAGTATAAATGTTCTTGATGATAGAAAGATAGATAAGAAGGAATGATGTCCCCAAATCTCAATACCAGTGATCACCCCTACTACCCAGATTTTGGTTTCTAAATACCATTCCCTACTAGGGTTCCTTGGATAAATGACTAATTCCAGGTCTGGGGCAGGCAATTTATAAGGTAAGCCTGGGACAACTGGTTATTCCTTAAGGCAAAGATGTTCTCAAAGACTAATGGAGACATATCGAGAGGATATAGGAACCAGCCTAAAGGAGCTCCCACTGGCTAAATCTGGGAAAACTTGAGCCTGAAAAAGAATAACAACTGTAATCAACTGAAACATACTGAATTACATAACCCCTGTCCCATAACAGTACTCAAAAAAGAGAAAGCAAAATTCAAAACAGTAAAACCTTAGTTGCCACCCACTGAAGATGACTTCTTAATTAAAGAGAAAGAACTAAATGTGATTCCTGCTTTTTCAATAGAAATTGTACTTGAGAGAAACCAAATGATCCCTTCTGATGAGCAAAAGTTCTTGGAAGAATGTCCACTAATAAATGTGGAAAGAATGATGCAATTAGGAAATCATCATTTTGCAACCCCTAATAAAATAATCGTTTCAGGCAAGAATCCTCTGTGGACGCTAAAACCACAGATGAAAGGTTGATGGGGAAACTGGATGTTCGCTTGGAGACGGAGCGTGATCCCACAGAGCACTTGAGTCATAAATGGAAAAGCACGGCTGCACAACGTGGAAAGCTGGCTGTCGCCACCTTAACTCAGCAACCAAACTTACCATCAGTAACAGCAGGACAGGCGGACATTATCTGCCTCCTGATAGGAGGCGAGAGAAAGTACACACAGCACCAGCTCTGACCTCTTCCTGCCAAAATGTCAGCCGTCCTCTAATCAGCCCTTTGGACTAACCCAGTTTAGGGGGACTATCGGGGAAAAAGGAAAAAGCTAATAATGACATAAGGAAACAATCGCATGAATCCAGAACACGAGACATAGTACAAATCAATGCCTCTTCAACAACTTAGTGCCATGAAAAGACGGTAAACAACTCCGGATTTAAGGGACTTAATAGACATAAGAACCAAATGAAAGGCACTTGATTAAGTCCTCATTGGACAAAGACTGTTATAAAAGACATTTGGGGGATAATTCAGGAAAAGCGGGTTTGTTTTTGGTTTTCTTTTGCAGCTGGCTGGTATCGGGATCTGAAACCTTGACTTTGATGCTATAACACAATTAGGGAAATCTGAATACGGACTGGGTATAAGATGATACTAGGAAACTCGTCTTAATTTTATTAGTGATATTATGGATTATGGTGGAGACTACCTTTTTTTAAAAAAAAGTCTATGCCAAATTATTTATGGATAGGTATCATAGTTGAGTAAAAGGCATAGATAGATAGATAAAGCAAGGAGAGCAAAAATGTTAACAATTGCTGAACTGAGTTGGTAGGTACGTTGCTTTGGCTTTTCAACATCCTTGAGATTTCTCGTAGTAACTTTAAGTAAAAGTCACCTACAAGTAACGAGTATGCCATGACTTTAACATATACCTGAGCAAGCACAGTGGTATGCTGTTGCTTGCCAGCCCCAGTCATCTAGAAATGGCTTCGTGGAATGCTGTTTGAAGAAAAAGTGCAAAGCCACGTTCAGCCTCCATTAGAAGGGTTCTGTGATTGACTAGCAATGCCTGCACGGGTATGGGATTAGGAAGTGGTGCCTGTCTGCTACCTCTCGGCCTTCCTTGCTCCAAATCATAGTTTTTCAGCTCTGCCTACCATGGGGTCGTCCACAGAAGGAAACAGGAAAAGAAGAGATTTGGAAGAATTGCCTGAGATTGAGGAAATGAATATGTTTTGCTCAGACTGAGCTGGAGCCCACGTGCCTAGAAGTTTATGGCTCGATTTCAGTTATCACAGAGTGAGAATTCTGTGTTCTAGAAACTCATCTGTTTTCACACTTGGAGCCACTTCATTCTTCTGTCTTGCCTAGCTTTCTAAGTAATGTGTCTCTTGAAAAAGTCCCACCTGTCTTGGCCAAGGAGTGGGGACGAAGTTCTTTGTCCATGCAGAGGTGGACTGGAAAGGAGCAGCAGCCGAGGAGTCCCAGCTGGAGAGGTGGACAGCAGCTGGCCGAGGAAGGCAGGCAGCTCCCCTGACAGCACATAAGTAGCTCTGTGGCCACCGTCCTCTTCCCCTGGGGCCAGGCCTTGTCAGGGGTCAGGAGGGAGTTGTCACCGAGCAGAGCTGCTGAGAAGTGGCGGCAACACCAGCTGACAATTACCCAGACAAGTCACACCCGGCACCGAGTTGCAACTGCCCTTACAAGCTCCTTCTAGGATGTTCTGATGGAGGGACGATGCCCAGCAGTTTAGGCTACTGAATCAGGGAGAATGCTAGGACACATGACAGAAAGCCAGTGACCCCACCAGGAGGTGACCTGCCCGCGGGGCTGCCCTGTAAGTACACCATCACTCAGGAGTTGGGGGAGCTGACCCTCTCGCCCACAGCAAGGCCAGACTCCCTGTATGGCCAGTCCTGGGGGCAAGGCCTTCTGGACCCTGTGATGCCCCTGGGGATCCAAAGTGGAATCTGGGGAGCCTTCTGAGCAGAGAACCTTCATTAAGCAAGCTCAGTGTTTACTTGGCAAGGGCAATGGCTTCCAGATGTTAGCGGGGCTGGGGGCCTAGGAGCCAGCAATGCATCAGGGCTCATCTCTTTGTCACTGATAGGGAAGGAATGAAAGAATCTGGTGCTGCTACCCTGGCCAGATGGCTGCTGCTCGGCCCTTCACAGCAGACAAATCATCCCCAGAGGCTCCTCCCAGGACCCTTGACAGCCAGGGCAGCTGAGGAAGCAGAAAGGGGGAGCCAGGAGACTGAACGGGCCTGACAACTGCAGATTGGAAAAATAAGGGTGGATTCTGGACAGAAGAGGAAACTGCAGCCCAGAGAGGTTAAGAACTGTGCTCAAGGTCACACAGCAGGTAGGTGACAGAGCTGTAGTCTGAAGCCAGGCCTCTTGCCTTGGAGTCCAGGCTATAACCTTTCCACTGCACCATCTCCCCCTAGGAAGCATCCAGGATGAAGTCATTTCTGGGCCTTTCCTGATCTGTTAATCAGAGCCACCTGGTCAGAACCTCCCCTGTCACCCCACCCCCACCCCCTATCCTTACTTTCTTAGAAGGCGGGTCGCCTTTCTCCTAGTTGATATGCAGAATGTGGGCAATTTGCCATTTGTACCTGCTGGTACTGTACATGGGTAGGGTCCCCGTCCCCAGGACTGGCTGCGCTGCATATGTGTTGCAGCGGGGAGAGGGGAGGGAGGCAGAGGAGAGCAAGAGGCCCAGTGCTCTCCCTGCAAAAATATGGAGGGGGGCTGGCCAGTTAGCCCTTTGGTTAGAGCTCAGCCCTGTAACACCAAGGTCAAGGGTTTAGTTCCCCATACCAGCCAGCCACCAAAAACAAACAAAAAGACAAAGAGGACTTCTCAGGATGAGGGGAGGCTGCAGAATAATTGGGTTTGTCCAGCTCTTTTGCTCCTTCCTCACCCCACCCCACAACACTGAGGCTGGTAACAGCATAGCAGGGGAAGCCTGTGGGAGGCTACGCTGGTGCAAGGGGGTTCCTGGACCTAAGTGTTGATCAAAAATGCACACCTTTGGGACAGGCTCAAGGGGCCACACCGCCTGTCTCTGACATAGCCCTTTGTCTGTTTAAGGATGGTAAAAACTCCAAATTACTCCTACCAGGGGAGGGGATCTTCACCCTCCCAAAGGGGGTTCCTGGTACCACTGAAGCCAACTCCACAACTGGAAAGAGGCAAATGCTCAAAATCAGGGAGGCCTAAGCACTGATGGATTGCCACCTCCACACCGAGCACCTCCAGCTGCACCTGGCACATAGCAGGTGCTCAATAAACGAGGGGAAGAGAGAACACAGAATGTTGTTCCTGCCACACTGGATGTACTTTGAAAAAGCTAAAAGGACTAACCACATATGCACTCTTTGGAGACTTTCGCAATATCTGCGTCCTTCTCCCAGCTAGAGTCCCCGTGGCATGGGTGAAGGCACTGTTCGCCTCTCTTGTGGGGGGCGGGAAAGGCGGTGACCACAGTCCTGGCTGCCCTAGACACTTTCCCAGGCTCGCTGAATGTCTGCAAACATCTGGAAGGGGCTAGGTCCAAAGCATTAAGCTAATGAACGACAGAGCTCTGTGTCCAGGAAGGAGAGGGATCCAGGCCCCTACCCAGATGCAGTCAATCCTGGCTATCAGCAGTCCCACTGAGTCAGATGCGTGCTGCCCAGCCAGACTCCCACGGCAGAAAGCTGGCACCACAGCCAGGAGCGGTGGATTCGCCCAGGCTCCCTGCCCCACACCTGGACAAGCCATCCTCCACCCTGCCCAGTTGCCCCTGGCAGGAACCCAGGTTTCAGACCATTGCCCAGATAGGTCTCCCCTAAAGCAAGGATCAAGCCATCCCTCCACTCTGAAATGCCTCCCACCCTCGCATGGGAGGCTCAGTGCCGGAGTAGGCTGACATGCCAAAAATAAAGCCTAATGTGTCACAGAGAACCCAAAACGCCATCTGTCAACAGGGAGTTAAGGCATGCTAATCTAAACACAGCTCTGCAAACTGCTCTCTTCAGTTCATAAACATACAATACATGAAACTCTCTCCCAGAGGCAGCAGCAGGGCTGGCTCAAGCCTGTGGCCGGCTTGGAGACGCTTCTTTCACCTTCCTCCCCACAGGGCCTCAGGCACCCCTGTCTGTTCATTCGTCAGCTCTCCACCCAGCACCTGCTACGCTCTGGTAAGGCAAGGTGCTGGGGATTTGGTGGCAGAGGGGACTCAAGACGGCCCAGCCCTTGGGGAGCTCACAGCTTTGTGACACTAAAGAATCTCACATTATAAAATTATAATTTTGTAAAGCGGTACAGGGAGCTGGGTGAGGGTAAGAAAGGAGACTTGATCTTGGCAGAAATCAAGGAAGGCCTGGTGAAGAGATGCATCTCAGCTAAGACTGGGAAGATGAGAAGGAGCCAGGGGAGGAGGAACTGGAAGATCAAGCCACATGAGCAAAGGCCCTGGGGTGGGGAAGAACCTGGGACATTTGAAGAAACAGCAGAGGCCAGTGAGTTGGGGAGTAGTGGGCAAGGGTAGGTACTTAGGCAGTGAGATAAGAAAGGCAGAGGGGTCCGGTAAGGGTCTGGACATTTTCTAGGGGACAATGAGGAGGGACCTGTGGTCAGATTTGTGTTAGGACAATCCAGCACTATGCTGGAGCCAGCTCACACGCTCAAAAATGCCAACTATCAGCATCACTTACCCACTCTGTTCATTGGCTTCATGACAACAGCGTGAAATCAAGAGTATTTACACCAGGGGAAAGGGCATCCTGTTCTTTCCAGAGAGGTGGTTGTTAATCATTTACCAGCACATCACTGGGAGAATGCCTCTGGCTACTGGGAAGGAATGGAACCGTGGGGTACAGAGAAGGTGGGGAGGCCACCAGGCAGGCAGGTGCAATGGAGCCTGGAGGGGAGGAAGGGCAGACACAGGTCCACGAGCAAGACCAGGAGGCAGACGCCTGGTTAGCAGTGGGCTGGGAGTGAATGCAGACCATGGCATCTCAGGCCACAAAGCGAGCCCCTCCCTGCCAAGTCCCTAATGACACAGCCTGAATATGATGTCTCTGCGTGATCATCCAACCTCCCCGGGTTCCCTGACTCTGGGGAGAATCTCAGAAGAACCCCCCACCCACACTTCTGCCAGACTTTGCTAGGTCTGTCCCACTAGCCTGGACCAGCTGTGGGACCTGGACCAAAACCCAGGGTGTCACTTCAAGTCTCAGCCTCTTTACTTGCAAAACGTTTGTCTGAAAACTCAAAGTACCTGCCTTTGGGGTGGGTTGGAGGTTCAGCAAGATGACATCATAATGCCCTGAGCGCAGTGTTTGCAGCACCAGTCGTGAGCATGTGCTCAGTGCTGCTCAGCTCCGAGTGCTATTCAACCACCCAGCAAAGACACCCAGAGATGCGGGGACCCAGAGATGTGGTCAACGTCCTCACTGTGCCCAGACAACAGGCTCAGGGAAGGCACTCCCACCGGAGCTCACCTCTGTCACTTGCTGCTTGTCCAGGTGGAACACCTGCCCTGAGCTGGTAGCAGCAATCTCCTCGTAGGCCAGGTACCCAGGATGGGTGCGGTCACCACAGTCCCCCGTCAGCACAAAGACAACCTGGAAGATGGACATGCAGCCTAGCTCACAACTTCCCTGGCCACCTACATCAGGTGTGAGTGGCAGGGTCCCAATCAGGGGGGAGTGACGGGGGTGAGCCCTTTCCTTTCTCCGGGCTCAGGTAACACATCTATAGAATGGGAATAATGTGGACCCATCTCCTGGGGATTGGGAGCTGACGTAGGATGAGTGCTTAGCACAGGGCCGGGAATACAGCAGGGGCTCAGCAAGTGGGAGCTGTTATTAAATCTATGACAAAGAAGGGCATGGGGGTTAACTCCTCTCGAGCTGAGTGGCCCCTGGAGGCTGCAGAGTTAGGAGAACCTTGAAGAACCTTGTGTGTCCTGGACACGAGAGCAGAGAGGCAGTCCCAGCCCTTGAGTTCCTCCCAAGGATGTCATTGGGCAGGCCCTCCCCGCTTCGCCACTCACGGCCTCCCCGCAGCCCTCACTGCAAAAGCAAGAAGCAAGAGCCTGACATGTCTTCCAAATCCTGAGACAGTGAAAAAGGGCACGTGAGCTGCAGGGACCAGGAGCAGAGGCCACGCCGGAGGAAGCCGGGTGGTGCAGACTTTACAGGGTGTGACAGGAGCCAGTGGTGTGGTCTTTATCAGGAACAAGCCTCGTCCTGGAGGCAGGAGCCGTGGCCAGCAGAGCAGGAGAACACACTTGGAATCCACCTACCCTGCTAGGTGCTGAGAGGCGGCCTGCCATGGCTGGTGCAGGCTAGAGCCAGCTCCTCTCTCCCGGTGGGGGTTCAGGGCTGCTGAGTGGAAGACCCCAGCTTCCTCAGGACCCCCTTGTGGCTCCCGCTTGAGCCCCCAAAGGCAGGCTCACTCACCTGTGACTGTTTCAGCTGCAGGAGCTGTACCACCTCCTCTGTTTTGTGATAGTCCTTGGCACGGGCATCCGAGAAGACAAAGATGAAGGAGCCAGGGTTGGCGACCTCCACAGCAGCCTTGATGGCCCCCACACTCATCTCTGGGCAGTCGCCACCGCCCTGGAGGGCAGAGGGCTGGGAGTCACTGCAAACCACTGTGTCCTGCCCACCCAGGAGTCAGGCCATGACACCAGCCACTCCCTTCCCAGACACAGTGCAGCATCTGATCTGCCTTAACTATAGACAAGCCGCGCCATTCATTCATTCATTCATTCATTCATTCACCCACACTAGAGTGACATGGTCCCACTCTCATGGAATTTGGGATGGGAGGCAGGTGCGCTGACCAACAAGCCCAACACAGCTATTTAGTTTTCACTGTGATGAGTGCTACAAGTAGGGGAAGAGGGTGGGGGCCATGGGAATAACTAACAGACAGCCCCAAGCAGCCACCTGTTAGCCACGGCTTCAGGATAGGGAGCAGCCGGGGAAGGGAGACGTGGGGGTTGGGCAAGAGGAAAGCACTCGAAGCCACCGCCCCAAATCCTCTCTGTAACCTCCCCTGGTATTGATCCCAAATAAAGACATACTCCTGCCCACGCTGCCCACCAGATGGGGGCCCTCCGCAGGAAGGGAGCCTATGCCTGTCTCAGCCACGTCTGTACAGCCAGGCCACAGCAGCAGGATTTACACGTGGTAACTCTTTGGTAAATGCTTCTGGCCTTGATTCACTCATTCACCCCACAAGGACTTACTGAGCCCCGATTTGTGCTGGGCCTGTTCTGGGCCCTGGGGGATCAGGCAGTGAACTAGACTAATACGTGCGGACCCTGCCTTCAGGAAACTGGTGGTCTCAGTGGGCAGGAGGGAAGAGAGATGCTGAACCAGGGTGTTCTGTGTGGCAAAGGAGCCCAGGCAGTCGTGCGGCATCTGACCCAGTCTTGGGCTTGGTTTAGGGGTCTGAACTGACCCGTCTCCCATCCTCCCCCAGTCACCACACACACCCTTAACTGGGCATCACCACTTCCTCCTTCCACCCCTCCATTCACTCACTAAATAATAAGCACCTACTATGTGCTGGGCATAGTGCCAGGCACAGGGGCTCCTGGAGGTACTTGGTTCACTGAATGAAGGAAGGAACCCCAATAAGTACAGATCTCCAGGGCCCCCAAGCCAGAGTGCAGGCCACGGGCAGAGCTGAGGGGCCGGTCATGGAAGGTGGAGGAAGCTGCCAACTTGGCCCCTGGTGGGGCAAAGACCTTTGTCTGTGGCATGGCCTGGGAAGAACGCACAGAGGGCCAGCAGCCGGGGGCAGGGGCAGCCCACCTGCACGTAGAGTTCTCTCAGCTCCCTCTGAAACACCACTGGGTCCGCCGTGAGGGTCACTGGGCCAATATCTGTGGAGAAGAGAGAAAGAGAGGCCCAGGTGGGCTGGGACCCCCAGACCAGGGCCCAGAGCTCCAGGGGAGCACAGAGATGGGGCAGGGGACAAACCCCCAGTCCCCTCTCTGAACAGCAGTTCCCAAACTTTTGTGACCAAGACTCTACTGTCCCCTCCAACCCCAGAGTGGGAAAGGAATCCTGGGAAGACAAACAGAGACACAAACAAATAATTCATTTTGGAACACACAGAAACTATCCAACACCAGGAGTAAAACCTTCCAGAAACTCCATTTATATATTGGCTCATTTTAAACAGTAGCAACAAAAATTACAAAGATTGAGCACACTTGGCGAGGATGGGGAGCACGGGGAACTTTCCCATACTGCTGGTGGGAGCGCAACACGGTTCAACCACCTTGGAAGGCAACAGAAATGTCTAAAAGGTTAAACACGCACTTAGCCTATGGTCCAGCCACTCCACGCCTAGGTATGTGCCCAAAGAGATGAAAACACGTCCACACAAAGGCCTGTACTCAGATGTTCATAGCAGCTGTATGCACAATTGGCCCAAACTGGAAACAAGGCAAGTGTCCATCAACCGGGCAATGGATACACAAACTGTGGTATATTCGTGTAACCCAACTACCAACACATGGCAACAACACGGGCGAACCTCCCAGACATAATGAGAAGCCAGAAGCAAAAGAGCACGTACTATACGGTTCCACTT
>NW_007730604.1:120384-134125 GCF_000696425.1 Galeopterus variegatus
AGCCACTCCACGCCTAGGTATGTGCCCAAAGAGATGAAAACACGTCCACACAAAGGCCTGTGCTCAGATGTTCATAGCAGCTGTACGCACAATTGGCCCAAACTGGAAACAAGGCAAGTGTCCATCAACCGGGCAATGGATACACAAACTGTGGTATATTCGTGTAATCCAACTACCAACACATGGCAACAACACGGGTGAACCTCCCAGACATAATGAGAAGCCAGAAGCAAAAGAGCACGTACTATACGGTTCCACTTACAGAAAGTTCTGGAACAGTCAAAATTAATCTAAGATGAAAACAAAAACCAGAACAGAGGTTGCCGGGGGATAGGGCAGCTTGAACGGGAAGACAGGCAGGGGAACCGTGGGGGAGACGAACGTTCCACATTGAGACAGGAGTGTAGGTTCCACGGTGCATCGCTCGTCAAACGTGTACAGCTACGATTCGTGCGCTTCGTTGTATGTAGGTTTATCTCATGAAAAAAGAACTATGAAAATCACAATCATTGATTGGGGGTGGGGTAGGAGGAGGTGTAGATGAAGCAGAATGCTAGGATTTTTTTTTTTTTTGGTGATGCTGGGTGATAGGTAGGCAGGGATTCATCAGACGCTTCTGCTCACTTTACATACATTTAAAATGTTCCCTAATAAAAAGTTTTTTGGGTTTTTTTTTTTAATAGCAGTAATGGAAAGTCACAGCCAACATAAGACAATGCCACCAGTGCACAGAAATAGGGCTAGAATTCCAAGGAGACACATGGATATGTTCACAATGGAGATTTTGCAAGATTGTGTGCACATCAGATTTCTTAGGAACATATTTAATCTAAGTCATTAGTGAGCTCTAATAATGGACTATTTTTAGTTCAGGAATTCTAAATTATAGTCAGTCACCCTAAAAACTTCCATACTTGGCAATTAGCTAGTCAGCAGACCTCAGTCCTTCTTAGAAAGGGAAGCCTGTGGAATGATCTGAAACTCACAATTGTTGAGGAAGAGAAGACACCAGGTTCCCTCTGGAGCCCCTTCCCCTCTGGCCTGTGTTCATCCGTCATGACCGGTACCCTCTCCCTCACCTGCTCTGGCCTTTACCAAGCCTTCCCCACCACATCCTTCTCTCTGAACTCTGCAGTAACTAATTCAGCCTCAGACAGAGCAGCTAAGTCCTCCGCCCTTGACCTCAGTCAGATCTGATTGGAATCCTGGCTCCATCCTTTACCAGCTCTGGGGCCTCTCAGAGCTCCCTTCACCTTACCAAGCCTCAGTTTCCTCATCTGTAAAACAAGGCATTTAACAACACCATCTCTCCTGACTGACAATCGTCGTTGTGAGGACTCAGTGAAGCCAGGCAGGTGAACACCTGGCACAGAGCTTGGCACTGGACGGAGGCTCGGCAGCTGGGAGCTGGCACCGCCGATGAGAACGTGGGATTGGCCGTGCTCCACGGGTGGCCTCACACCGCACCGGCAGTCAAAGACAGTCTGGCTTCCATGTGAGGTCCTCAAATTCTAGTTTGACTAAGAGCAATAATTTTACTCAATGTCTGTTACTTCTTTGTTAGGTAATTATACACATTCATTGTTTAAAACAAAAATTAATATGTCATTAATGACACTGACATTTACTAAGCACCAGGCTATGTGCTGAGATGCTTCCTATGTACTAATTAGCTCACTGAATCCTCTCTGGCACTTGGACCCTGTAGTCCAAGACTTACCCACATTTCGTAAAGGAGAAAATGGAAGCCCAGAGAGGTTAGGATATTTGCCCAGTGATACACAGCCAGTAAGTGGCAGAGCTGGGATATGAGACCAAGTCGGACAACTCCAGAAATCGAGCCTTTCTTGACGATAGCTCCCTGGGAACTACACATTGAACTACACCTGACATGCAGAAAACAGAAGGGAGGGGCAGAATTACCTGTATTTCTACCAGCCAGAGATAGTCATTTTCACTATTGTATATACCCTTCAAAGTTTGTATTCACATATGTNCGAGCCTTTCTTGACGATAGCTCCCTGGGAACTACACATTGAACTACACCTGACATGCAGAAAACAGAAGGGAGGGGCAGAATTACCTGTATTTCTACCAGCCAGAGGTAGTCATTTTCACTATTGTATATACCCTTCAAAGTTTGTATTCACATATGAAAATGTATAAATATATCTTTAAAATGCATTCTATTTTAAGCAGAATTTTTACTGAAGTATAAATAGTCATTTTCACTATTGTATATACCCTTCAAAGTTTGTATTCACATATGTAAATGTATAAATATATCTTTAAAATGCATTCTATTTTAAGCAGAATTTTTACTGAAGTATAAATGACATTCAGAAATGCTTTGTTGAAGAATAAATGACCTAATTCTTCTTCTTCTTTTTTTTTTTTTTACTGGTGTACCGATCTTGGAATTTTTAGCCTAATTCTTTTCACTGAACGACACAGTGTGAGCAACTTTCCAGAAGGTTAAACACTCAGTCCGGCATCATTTTTATTAGTTACAAAGTATTTCCATTGTATAAATGTCTAATGATGGCCCTGCTCAATCCTGCATTGTTTTGTTTCCAATTTTTATAGTGAACAATTGGATTAAGAATATCTTTGTTTCCACAGCTTTCAGGCACCAATTCAGTTGTTTCCTTAGGATATGTTCCCATAAATAGAATTGCTGGTTCAGTGGCAAAGACACGTGTCAAGATTTTGGAAGCAAATTCAGTAACCTTGGAGCTGTCCTCCCCGCACCCAGCCCTCCTGCCTTTCACTGCCCTGCACTAGAGGAACCCACCTGGCACCTGGTTCTGCTCACACCACCCTGCCCAAGAATCGACAGCGACTGGCCATCACCTGCAAACAGGCTGAAGCCACCGCAGTGCCCAGTTCTGGATCTGATCAGCTCTGTCCCCCCATCATAATCTATCGTCGAGGTCACCGACCCCCGTGGTTCCCAGCACAGAGGACCAGCGCTAGACCTCACTTTGCCCTGTTCGCAGCAGCATGAAAAGAGTAAAGGAGCTGGAGTGAGGCCTCATAAAGAAGGTGCACTCCGCTGGAAGCGCTGTCCGCGGTCCGCGGTCTACACGCTTTGGGGATGGGGATCCCTCTTTCTTTCATGGAAGGACAATAACAGTAAAAGGGAGTTGATTTTGCTCATGGTTCTATGTGGCAAGATAAAATGTTGGCCACCTATGTCAGTTCCTTCTCTCCCCCCACCCCCGCACTTTTCTTTTCATTTTTTGGTTTTTGTTTTGAACCATTTTACTGAAATGAGAAAACCACAGTTTGGCCCTGTGGTTGAAAGCGGAGAGGTTGCCAGACCCTCCATCTAAGGCCTGGCCTTCCATCACCCAGCTTGTCTGGGAGATTCCACGCTCTGGGAGAGAGGAAGGTGCTTCGGTGAGACCACATCCCTCAGCAAGCCTCAGGCCTCCTCATCTGACCTCCTCTTGTCCCAAGGACTCAGCCAGCACATGCCAAGTGCCAGGGACTGTGTGGCCAATGCAGGCCCCAGGAAATTTCAGTATTAGGAAGGCTTGGAATAATTTTAAGGTTGGCCTCTGGATTAGTTTCCTGTGGCTGCTGTAACAAATCACTACAATCTTAGTGCCTTAAAACAACACCCATTATTTATGGAGGTCAGAAGTCCTCAAACCAAGGTGCAGGCAGGCCACATTGATTCTGGAGGTTCTAGGGGAGAATCCGTTTCCTCGCCTTTTCCAGCTTCCGGAGGCTGCCTGCAGTCCTTGGACCACGGCCTCTTCCTCCACCTCCAAAGCCATCAGCACAGCATCTTCACGCCTCTCTCTCCCTCCACTCTCTCTCCTCTCTGCTTCTGTCCCCACGTCTCCTTCTCTGACTCTGGTCCTCCTGCCTCCCTCTTATAAGGGCCCTTGTGATTCCAGTGAGCCCACCTGGACAACCCAGGATAATGTCTCCATCTCAAGATCTCTAACTTAACCACATCTGCAAAGTCCCTTTTGCTATGTGATGTAACATATTCACAGGTTCTGTGGATTAGGACGTGGACATCTTTGGGGGGACATTATTCCACCTACCACAGCTTCTGCCATCCTGTCTCCAGCAAGAACGAACTTGGGAAAAACAATTCGACTATAGACCTATGTGCCAAACATAACAATGTTGAGAATGAAGAGATCTGAAGACCCATCTTTTTAAAGATGGGGAAACTGAGGCCCAGAGAGTGAAGAGAGCTCCTCCAGGTGGGGGGAAGAGTCGGTGCGAGAGCTGTTGGGCTACATCGTGCAGGCAGTGACCCCCTCTCTCTTGTTCACCATCATAGGTAAACCTGGAGCCAAACTCGGTGCCTGCCATTAGTAAGTGTTTAAATAAATATTGTCCAAATATTGTCCAAATATGTGAATGAATAAATATATCATTGAGGCTGGCAGATCCTGTTAGAGCAGGTCAGGTGTCTTTATAAGACGAGAGACAGACACACAGGGAGAGGGCCATGTGACAAGGCCTTGTCTCAACTTAGCTAACTATACCTGTGACAACCTATTCCAAATAATGTCACATTTTCAGGCTCCGAGAAGGACATTAATTTGGGGGAACACTAGTCAACCTAGTACGATGTCCAGATCCACACGTTTGCCTCCGAAGCCTGTGCCCTTTGCTCCTGGCTACACTGCCTCCAAACACAATGGCGACACTGGTGATGATAACGGTGATGGCAATGAGGATGATAACCAGCGTTGTTTTAATATTTCCTAAGCACCAGGTTTTGTTCTAAGGCTCATAAAAGCTTTACAGTAACCTATGAAGTCTACTATTTATTATCACCATTTTACAGATGAGAAAATTGAGGCCCGTGGAAGAGCAAACTGCCCGAGGAATGACAACTGGGAAGCAGTAGAGATGAGACTCAAGTGTGGGTCCATCTGACCCCGATCCAAGCTGTCAACCACATGTCAAGCTGCAGATTCTTAGAACTCATTCCCCAGCCCCTCGTTCCTGCTCTTGGAGGGGGAGGGAGATTCGTGACTAGAGGTGGGCAATTACCAAACAGCTGGGCAGATGTGGCATGCAGTCCCTCAGAGGAGGGCCTGTGGCTGGGAGAGACAATTAAGCCCATGACCTTGGCTCCACTAGAGCCACACTCCAGCATGTGAGCCCCAGAAGCCTGGCCCAGAACTGTCTCTCCATAGGTGGGTTTTTTCCACTGGGCAAGAGGCGGGTGTGGGGCCAGCCCCGAGGACTCTCTCGGACATGTGAGGAGCACACATGGGTGGAACAGGCCAGCCCCTCCACCAGCTTTGTGTGTCCCACTGCAGGCATCACGACTGCAGCCAGGCATTCAGAGTCCAGGCTTACAAAGACCTCACGCCGAGGACTCTGGACACACACACGCAGCCTCCTCCAGCTGCAGTGACCCCAGGCAGGGTTCCATACTCTGTCACCCCTGTGGGCAAATTGCCTCCCTGGTACTCAGCTGCCCCAGGGGCTGGAGAAAGTGATTTCTAGCCTGCTAGAATTCTGACAGTTCCTGAGCCTTAGACTGGACAAATGTGATTCCCTTGAAGACACCCCAAAAGACAGACATGGTGGCACAGAAACCAATTAAGCATTCTGGCTTTGCCCAGAGAGCCACAAAGGCCCCAGAACCTTCCTCTGCTTTCCTCCTCAGTGTCCAGGAGTCTAGAATCCGAGTCTCCTCAGGGCCTCCTCACCAGGACCTCTTTCCCTGAACACCGGGTGGATTCTGGCTCTTCCCTGAATGTCTCCATGAGCTCAGTGGCTGATGTTCAGTCAAGATGTTCTGATCTGCATTCCTGCCAGCCTCAGAGCCACTGTTTCTGCTGTTCCACCTGGTGTGCTCTTCCCAGTCCTATTCTGACCCACCCCACCCCCACCCGTCAGCTCCTCTCCACCTCAACCCAATGTCTCTGACTGAGGGAGTTGTCCCATCCTCTCCCCTCCTTTCAGAGGACCTCCTGCTAACAGGGACCACAACTGTGATTAGATACCGAGGAACCTGGCTGCTCACAGTGGCCTTCCTGGCTGGACTGAGGTGCTGCAGCAAGCTGGCCACCTGCCCGGCCCATGGTAATCCCTCAGGAGTCACACACTGAGTTAGAGAATAATGGATGTCTAAGGGACCCCTGGGGACCAGACCAGCCCATGCCGTGAAGCCTGGCCTAACACACCCAGCGCACCCAGCGCCTTTCAGGGTCCTCCCGCCCTCAGACCCATTGCTTCCTTACCCTTCTGGTCTACCTCTCTCCTCGCACCCCTCCCCTGCATAGACCCATGCCTGGAAAGCCCTGTGACAAGGTGCTGTCTGGCCCAGCCAGCCACTCCTGGCTGCTGTCAGGGGGCCGCGGGATGGCAGGGATGTGCCTAATGTCACTCACACCTTGGTGGAGCTCAGACCTCCCACCTCCAAAGAGAGAAGCGCGTGGGGCCAGGCTAAGGGTGTAGATTTTCCCCAGAGTGAGGACCAGTCACTTCTATTTCATGATGAGAAGCTGGTTCACAACAATGTCATTCAGAGGTGACAATAAAGACCACACACACACACGCACATGCATACACCCCGCAGAGCATACAGCCAGAGCCCAAACCATGCCAGCTCACTGGCAATTCTGTGTATGCTCAACCCACTGACTCCTCATCCCTGACTGACCATCTCTTCCCTTAGGAAAGCTGGCAGTGCCCCTGGAGACCCAGAAGCATGCAGGGGAGAAACCTTAGAAGATTCTAAAGTTACCAACAATCAACCAATGCAAATCGAAACGGAGTATCATTTTTTGACTATCAAATTAGGAAAAAGGGGCAGAGTGATGTCCTCCAATGCTGGCAAGGGTGGCATGGGGAAAAAGTGGTCAGCAGGAGGGTAAAATGGCACAGCATTTGGAGGGGACAGTTTGTCAGTATCTATCAAGATTGAGAATGTTCATACTCTTCAACACAGCAGTTTCACTTCTGGGAATGTAACCTACGGATATATTTGCAAATTGTGTGTTTATTGTAAAGAAACTGAAAGCAACCTATTTTCCACAGTAGGGGGATGGTTGGATAAATCAAGATAATTCCTCCCATGGCATCCTCTGAACTTCTTAAAAACGATGTGGAGGATTTATGTTTTCTGACAGGAAAAGATATCCATGATGTATTACGTGTGGGAAAAAAACAAGTTGCCAAACACTTTACATAGTATAATTATTAAAAGGTGCGTATATGTATTCACACACACACGTACACATTAGGTGTGGAATGTGCATACACGCCTACGTGGTCCGGAAAGACAGCAAAATATTAAACGTGTTTGCATCTCTTGAGAGTAGCAGTATTAGAGTATTTTATAAGCATGTATTAATTTTGCAGTTTTTGAAGGAAACAAATTATTAACTGAAAGAGCTAAGCCCTGATGCCAAAACTTGACAAAGAGCACAAAGAAAGAATGCCAGTTGCTGGTCATGCATATTAGAATGAAAAGCAAAACTCCCAAACAAAATACAACTAGAATCCAGCTGTATATTAAAAAATAATAATCCCTCATGACCAAGCAGAACTTATTCAAGGAAGGTGGAAATAGTTTAAAATTAAGGAATCACATTAACAGGTCAACAGGAGAAAGATCTTATAAACATTCACCAAAAGCCAGAAAGTCAGTTGCTAAAATTCAGCAACCATCCCTGTTTGAGATTTTTGAGATTTTTTGTTTTTGCACTTGCTTTTTCTGCTTTTTAGGTTGTTTGCCATTAGTAAATTAGGAATGAAAGCATCTTTTTTCACTTGATAAAGAAAACCTCAAACCAAAAACCAACATCATACAAGGAACTCATTATTAGCAAGACAAGAACCACTGCAGCCACAACCACTATTTGGCACCGTTCTGAAAGTTCTAGCTGGTAAATTCTGCAAGACTCTCAAAATAAATGAAATATTTGATTAGAAAAGAGGAGACAGTAATTTAGTCAGGCCGTGGCCATCAACCTAGAAAACTCAAGACATTCCCCCCAAAAATTAACTAAAAAAAAAAACAACAGTAAAGAAGTTGGAAAGAAAATAAATATCTAAAAACAAATTGCTTTCCAACATACTTGCAATACTCATTTGCAAAAAATGTAATGGAAAAAAAATATCCTGGTCAAAATAGTAACGAAAAACAAAATATTTAGTAATTATCTTTAAAAGAAGTGGGTGGAACCTATAAGAAAAAAACTATAAATCTTTACTAAAGGAAATAAATATGTGAACAGAGGAAGAGGCATCCCTGCTGGAGGGGGAAAATTGGCTTTTTAAAATTACAGTTCTTCCCCAAATCAAGATTTAACGCCATTCCAAGCAAAATCACAATAGATTTTTTTTTTTGGAAGTTGACTAAGTTTTTCTGTATCTCATCTGAAGGAATGAATGTTCAAGAATATTCTGAAAATGCAGAATATGAATGAAAAGACGAATAAGGTGCTGGCCCAAGTAAGTATGGAAATTAGTGGAGTCTGTAGGAGTAAAGGCAAAAGAACTGTACTCCAGTTAATGAAGTTGTTTCCCACGTGGGCACAATCGTAAAATCAC
Organism: Galeopterus variegatus; assembly: GCF_000696425.1. NCBI lineage: Eukaryota > Metazoa > Chordata > Mammalia > Dermoptera > Cynocephalidae > Galeopterus > Galeopterus variegatus. Next base: position 128,932 of record NW_007730604.1, read on the forward strand.
TACATGTGTATAGTAGAAATGAGCAATTAAGTATATGGTGGGTGGTGGGCAGTGGGCGGTGGTCGGTGGTCGGTGGGCGCCAGGTTTGTCACTGTTAGACTGGGAGTAACTTCCAGATAAGATCAGCAAGGGGAAGTGGTTAGCAGGATCAACTACAGTTAGAGTTGGAGACACCAGTATGAACTCAAGCTTAGCTTCATATAGATACAGATGGTTACATATAGAAATATTTACAGATATAGGTACACACACAGGAAGCATATACAACATATAGCTCCTTGCTCTGTCAGCTAAGGGGGGTCTAGAAGCAAGGACTCCCAGAAGCAACAAGCATACTTAGTACCAGATCCTGGTTTCTAATACCATTTTCCAAAAAAAGAACCAGGGCTCCTTGGAAAAATAGCTAAGTCTAGGACTGAGACGGAAATATCTATGATGAGCCTGGAGCAGCACATCTTCTAGTGTCATAAAGTAGAAAAGTGCTTTAAAGAAAACAAAAAAACATACACAGCAATGGAATATATGACAGGGACACGGAAGCCAACTGACCAAGCTTCCTATGACCAAAACTAGAAAAATTTGAGCAACAAAGTAAAGTAGTATTGGATTATAACCCAAAGTATGAAATCAATATCCATGATTCCATGCTGATATATACAAATGATTGAATTAATAAATAAATGGAGAAGAAGAGACAATTCTCTCCTGCAGAAAAATTTCAAATAATCTATGGAGGGGCCTGTCCGGTTGGCTCAGTTGACTAGAGCGCGGCGTTGTAACACCAAGGTCAAGGGTTTGGATCCCCATACAGGCCAGCAGAAAAAAAAAAATCTATGTGGATACTCCACCCTCTAGGACGTGGAACACAACTCCCCACATCTTAAGTATGGGCAGTGCATAGTGACTTTCTTCCAGAGAGTACAGTATGGAAAGAGGGAGGGAAAAAAAGAGTAACTTCACAGTGGGGAAACCCAGCAGACACCACCTGCACCACGCGATCGATCTTGTACCCGGTGGCAGGGACCCTGGATATGACATTATGAGAACGCCATTGCACCTCTTTGGTCTTCCTCCCCCAAACATTACCCAGTCTAACCAGAGAAAAATAGCAGACAAATAGCGATTGAGGGGAAAACGCCTGACCAGTACTTCTCAGAACAGTCAAGTTCATCAAAAACAAAGTACGTCTGAGAAACTGTCACAACCAAGAGGAGCCTAATGGGACGTGACAATTAAGTATAATGTGGTATCCTGGACGGGGTCCCGGAACAGAAAAAGGACATTAAAGAAAAACTGAAGGAATCTGAATAAAGAATGGACTTTATCTGATAATAACATATTAATATTAGGTCATTAATTGTGATAAATATACCACAATAATATAAAATGTTAATAATAAGGGAAACTGGGGTTTCTGTACTGTCTTCACAATAAATCCATAAATCTAAAACTATTCTAAAATAAAAAGCTTATTTAAAAAGAATATGTGGAAGGATTCACCCTCTTAATACATAGTATACAGCCATTGAGTTAATACAATTTGCTTCTGGCACAAGAATGGTCATACAATGGAACAGCATGGAAAGCCCAGATTCCTAACAGATAAAGTAATTTGGGATAAAGGATCCAAATGAATGAAAAAGAACGAATTAGTTGATAAAATGTACTTGAACAGTTACTTATCCCACTCTAAAAGAATTGTATTAGATTCCTTTTTAAACCACACACCAAAAAAAATTTTTTTTTAAATTCAAGGTTAAAGAAGTCAATGTGAAGAGAGAAAACAAGAAAACCTAGAAGATCTATTCTATCTTACTGATTTTGTGATAGTAAAAAACCTTTCGGGGCTGGCCAGCTAGCTCACCTGGGAGAGCGTGGTGCTGGTGACACCAAGGTCCAGGGTTCGGATCCCCGTACTGGCCTGCCACCACCGCCACCAAAGACAAAATCCTTTCTAAGCATGCGAGTGAAGAAATCACAAAAGGAAAAAAATTTATTGATTTGTCTACATAAATGCTTAAAACTTTAGAACGTCAGGAATCACAAACAATACTAAGAGGCAAACAACCAGGAAACATACTAGCCACATAACAAAAAACAGTTACTGTCATCAACAAAAAGTCCTCAAACCAATTGAAAAGAAAATCACTAAAACCCCTAATGGAAAAATTAGCAAAGAAACAGACAATTTAGAAGAGAAGAAATTCACACCAAAAAATCTAGTGAAAACTTGAAAACATATTGAACCTCACTACAATTAAAACAAGATAGTTTTTATCTTTTGAATTAGGAAAAAAAAATGTTTTTAACCTAATTCCCAAAGTTGGGGGTGGCTGCACTAAAACAGGCCCCTCCAAGGCTTCTGGTGAAAGTTTAGACTCCCAGACATTCTGGAAAACAACTTGAAGAGTCGCCCACTCACCCAGTGTGCTAAAAATGGCCCAGAAATTCCACTTCGAGGAACTTAATCCTATGGAAAAATCAATCAAAGACGCAAAGATGTACACACATGAGTGTTCTTTGTAAGATTTTAATAGAGAAAAACTGAAAACAACCTAAATTTTCAGCCAAGTGAAACAATTAGCAAATTTCTAACTTCTCTACTCTGGGAACATACCACCTTTTTCACTTAAGAACTTTAAAAACTATTTCTGAAGCACGGCTCCTGGTTTGTCCCCAAACCTGTACAGCCCAGAGCCACAGCTGCTTGCTCCACACACCCCTCTGGGACTTTGGGACAGAAGCTTTCTCTGAGAAAACCCTCCCAGTGTGCAGTCCTGGGGGCGGGAACAGTCAGCGAAAACCCCTATTTCTCAAGCTCTTCTTCCACCAGAGGGAGTTCCATCTGCTGATTCAAACCTAAACCACTGCTCCAATCCCTGCTCACAAACCTTCACGGGCTGCTCACAGCCCATAGAAGGAAATCCAAGTCCTCCAAATCCTCAGCCCTGCAGTCACGGCTGGGTCCAATCTTGTCCCTCCCCACGGACCCACTTCACTCCCCCTACGCTCCGGCTCCCACACACACCTGTCCCTACACGTCAGCCACCCAGATCATCCTCCAGCCAGCAAGCCCCATGCCCCCCACGGAGTCCTCCATCCCAGCTGTGTCCCCAGCACCTAGCATCTGCCAGGCAAATGGGCAAAACCCTGTAAACATCCGCTCACGCTCTTCAAGCCCCGCTCTAAGGCTGCTTTCTCAGAGAGACTCCCATTAGTCCCCTCCCTTGCTGACCGACGATGGCCAGGAGCTGGTACCCAAGCGAGCACTTGTCATTTTCCACTCCCCCATCTGGTCTGCCCCCTGCAGCTGCTGGCTCCTTGGTATGAACCTTGCTCCGGTCACACTGTGAGCCTCGCAGGGCTCTACATACACCAGGTGCTCAATTAATGTTGAAGTCCCCCGCCACGCCTGAACCTGGGGTGTCTGTAGGGAGGATGATTTGGGGAACCGGGGAGCAGGATTGGCTTTTTTGTTTCACGGAGGATGGCGTGCTGGGCTGCCTCTGGCAAAAGTTGGAGAGTGGCACACCCGCGCACACCCGCTCACTCCCGGAGAGAGGAGGAGGGGAGGAGGTGGAGGGAGCACTTCCCGATTCCCGAAGCTGATGGCCAGAGGCGGCAGCGAGGACAGCCCTCAGGAGCCCTGCTCTGGGGCCTCCTCGGGACACTGTCTGGCTCCAAAAGGCTGCTATCCTGTCCTACAACTGGAGCCAAGCATTTTAGAGACAGATATGGGTTATGAATCAGGAATTATGTCACCCTGGCAGGTGGCCTTGGGGAAGTCTCATCGGTGTCCTGAGTCTCAGTTTCTCCAACTGTAAGATATGAAGGGGTGGATTAGATGATCTCTAAGCTCCCTCAATGTGATGTCTTTGGAAGCCCAAGAACAATCCAGAAAGGGAGTAAGAGAGTTGAGGAGACAGAGGGTGACCTGTGTCCTAGCTGAAGCCCAGGACACACCTCACACCCCACCTCCTCACACCCCCCTACTTTATTGCACCCCCGACCCCAAGGTGGAAGCTGTCCTTTTGATGCTTCCAGAAATCTCTTCCTAGAGCCCTGGCTTCTGGGCTTTGAGCTGCAGAGCGCTGTGGAGCCCAGAACTCTTGGAGTCAGAGGGGCCTCCCAGCTCCTCGACCACACACTCGGCCTGAAGGCTGCATGGAATTGCCTCGCCACGCGCCCTTTCTTCCAGCACCTGTAACGATGTCGTGATTAACAATTGCAAATTCTTCTGAAAAGGCTTACTGAGTGACACGGCCGGTGGTCACCGTATTTTCTCGGCAGGAGAACACTTTGCAATACAATTTTGTAAAGACTCTGTAAAGCTATCCTCCTGGGGAGAGGGGTGGATAGATGGAGAGACGTGAAAAAAGTAAGTTGAGCAGAAAATAAATCACAGGATCTAGGTGCTGGGCAAGCAAGTGTTCAACGTATTTCTCCCCCTATTTGCTGTAAGTTTGATATTTTTCATTTAAAAAATGTTGGGGAAAAGTTGTCCTGCTACTCAAGGTTGGGGACCTGCGGTCGGCTCAGCAGCCGCCCCCCTGGACCTCTCCACAGCTTTGCCTCCCAGGGACCCCTTGCAAGGGCGTGCCCCTCACACTGAGCTGAAAGCAAGCGTTCCCGGGGAGCAGAGGTGCTGCGCGCAGAGAGGAATTAGGGCCGGACCGCAGAGAGAACAGGGCAGGTGGAGGCCACCGGCTCGCGAGGGGAGCTGCCGTTTTCCTAGAACAGGCGAGGGGCAAAATGCAGCCAGGGTCAGTTTGCTGCCTCCGTGGGGTGGACCCCGTTCTAAGAATTAACTAAAGTTACAACTGCAAATCCCGCAAAGGGTCCTCGCGTGCCAGGCCCCGGACGCGAGTGCCCTTTTCCACATCTCAGCAAGTTTCGGAGGCAGCTCTCACCATCTCACAAATGGGGAAAGTGAGGTCGCTTCCCCCAGCCTCACAACCAGGAGGTGACTGCGCGGCATTTGAAGGCGGGGACTCTCCGCCACTAGCCCGACAGCGCCAACCGGGAGGCGCAGGAGAGGGGGAGAGCGGGTTCCCCGGGGTAGGGAAGGGACGACTGCAAGGCCTGCCCAGGTGCCCCGGGTCCCAGCAGCGCGAACGAGCGGAGGCGGCGCCCCGCCGGCCACCGCGCAGCCCGCAGACGTCCAGGTGCGCCCGGCGCAGGGGCCCGCGGGCAG
>NW_007730604.1:134691-153815 GCF_000696425.1 Galeopterus variegatus
GGCGTGCGGCTGCGGCGCGGTGCCTCGCTCAGTCGGGCGGGACGGGGTGCGCGGCGGGGTCCCCCTGCTGGAGCCTGAGGCGGGTCCTAGAGCCCACCCCGTTCAGGGTCACGGGCCCGCCTCCTCCGCTCCCCCCACCGTGACTCAAACTTTCCCAGCCCCGCTGCTCGCCGGTCCAGACCCGAGGTTAGCGGAGGACGCGGGGCGGACGGCAGAAGGGAACTCGGGCCGCGGCCAAGGCGGCGAGGATGGGAAGGATCGGGACGCTGCGGACACCTGCGCCTCCCGCGGAGGGCGCGCCCCGGAGGGGGATGGCCGGCCCCGCTGCGGGGGCGACGGCGGGAGGGGGATGGGGCCGACACCTCCCAGGCCCGGCCAAAGTGAGCCCCGCTTTTCGGTTGCGTCCCCCCACTCCCCCAATAAGCACACACACGCACACGCACACGCTGCAATGCCTCTTCATTCCGCAGGGCTCTATGCTTCCCAATTACCTCAAGCATTGCTGCTGTTAAAATCAACAACCATAAGTCAGGCGCCTACCATGTGCTAAGCATTTTCACATAGTTATTTCGTTGAATGCTTGTTGCAACCCTAGAGGGAGACACCAACACTAAACCCATTGTACAGATGAGCAAACCGAGGCTCAGAGAGGTGAAGTCATTTGCTCTCAAGTGGTAGAGACAGGATTAGAAGCCAGATCTAGAAAGACTCCAAAGCCCCTGGTGTCTGCTCCCTCCCCTGTGAGACGACATTGTCACAGGTCATCTGGTGACTCAAGAGGATGGGGGATACTCTACCCACCTACCTTGCCAGCCCCATGGATTGCATGTGAAGGTGCTGGGACACAGGAGGTGCTGCCTGGAGCTGGGTTCAGCCATCCCCTCCCTGACAGTGCTCCCTCCCCTCTGCCATCAGACTGGGCCAGGCACCCCGCTGTCACTCAGCCTAGGCTGTGCTCACATGGCTTATTTCCCCACTGGTCTATGAGCCTCTTGAGGGCAGGGCTGTGTCTTGTTTCCCCCTGGATCAGCCCCCAATTCCCAGCCCAGTCCCTGGCATAGGGTGGTGACTTACTAAATGTTGCCTTAATAATCAAGTGGCAGCTTTTGTGGACATGCCTGGTTTTGAGAGTCACATGAGAGAGGGCAGCTTGCCCCCCACACTCGTCAGTCCCTCTTCTGAGAACACCGTGCTCCCCCAACAGGGACGGGTAGCCCTGCAACATGGCTGAGGGCTCTGGGTCTGTGAGTGGGGGACAGAGGATGGCTTTCTTCACCCCTGTTTCTGCAGAGCCCTCAGCCAGGAGGAAGCCCCTATTCCACCCTAGTCCATACCTCCTTCATCCCTCTTCAATCTCAGCTCAAACCCGACCTCCGAGGCTGCCCTGAAAGCCTGCAGCCCTTTGTCTGACCCCTTGTCCTATCTCTGACCACACTGTATTGCCACTGTCATGTCTGTGGGGCTCCCCCTCCCACCCCAGCTGTGAGCACTAACGGCAGCAAAGACCCGGTGCCTGGCACACAGTAGGTGCCTAATGAAGTTTTGCCACCTGAATGGGGCCGCAGGTATCAGAGAGGCTGAGCAGCTGGGCATTGGCCATGCGGGGCAGGCAGCACACATCTTCAGGAACTCAGTCCTAGACCAGTGTCGGGGTTTCAGGAAATGGTCTACCATGGAACTGTCTGTCTAAGGGATATGGCATTAGCCAGGTCCCCAGACCCAGTGTGGGAGCAGAACTTGCAGCCAAGCTCATGGGAAGTTGAGTCACCTGCACTTCTGAACGCTGACTCTTTAAATCTTCCTGGACTAAGGCTGCAGTTGCCCCCAGAGTCTGGGCAGGGCTGGGCCAGCTGTTGGAGAGAGAAGAGAGGCCCCAGCTGTGGGAAGGCCAAAGCCAGGAACCAGGCAGGACTCACAAATGGTGACATTTCAGGCACAGTGCGGGGGACCTTTGGGGATAAACAGGTCCTTCGGTCATTCACTCCACAAATATTTGCTGAGCTAAGCTGTGTGTCAGGCACTCTGCTAGGCACTGTTAGGGCAGGGGGAATGTGAAGATGCAGAAGACTTGCTTCCTACCCTGGGGAGAAGAGACGGGTAAACAAATAATTCTAAGTCAATGAGATAAGTGCTAATAGAGGGATACCAAGAGCTCTGGAAGCTCAGAGGAAGCGCTGGCTGAGTCTGAGGGGTCAGAGGAGGCCGCAGAGTGAGCCTGAGAAGCCATGAAGGACAGGAGGGGAAGGGCACTTGAGGAGCGGGAACAGCACATGCAAAGGTGGGGGAGTCCCACCAGCTGGTCGCCTAGTGGGGCTAGATGTTGATGACAGAGGAGAGGGCAAAGGCCAGATCATGAAGGACCTTCAATATCTTGCCAATGGACTTGGGGTTTTCTGAAGGCACTGGGAAGCTCTTGAAGAATGTCAGGCAGGAAAGCAACCTGATCCAGTTTGCATTTCAGACAGGTCAGCACAGGTTCAGAGGGGAGACTTTGTAGACACCAGGATGCCATAAATCTCCGCAAGGATATAAGAGCGGAGCTGGTCCCGAAGAAAGCAAGATGCTCCTCTGGCTGGTCTGAGGGAGCTGAGTTCTGAAACAGCCCGGTGACCTTGAGTAAGTCCTCCCCTAACCTGGCCTTGGTTTCCTCATTCTTAGAAGGACTTGAGATGGAGGGGAGACGAACAAGGTAACCTCCACTGTTTCGTGCGGCCCCACTCTGGGACCACTGCTTGGGTCCAAGCTCACTTTGACACCGTCTCCCCCATCTGCTGTGGAAGGGAGCCTGGGGCAGCCACCTGCCGTCAGCCGCCACGGCCGCATCCCAGGGCCCATCCAGCATGGCTGGGGTGCTGCCCCAAGCACGGGCCTCTGCAGGTGCTCAGGGCTTCCCAAGAATGTAGCCATGATTATGGGTCCAAGGTGAGCCAGGCGGCAGTAGCGGACACAAATGCACCGGGCCCAGAGAAAGCACAACCAAACCTCAGCAACCACTTCCAGCCCATCCTCCCTGACTTCTCCAGGCTGCCAAGGAGCTCTGCATTTTTGAGCTTAATTAATCCAAATTTCCCCCGTTTCCAGAAGGAGCAGTCTCAAGGGACTTGTTTGTTTCCTAACATCCCACATGTTTGCTATGGAGAGCCCTGTCCACTTACAGGAAGTGTGAGCTATGATTGCTCACCCCACGGTGTGCATCTCTGGCTCGGAATCCAATCCATCCTGTGCACTGTGTCTGCACTGGGGATCCAAAGACAGCTGGGGGCAGGATCCAAACCCATGGCTCTGGACACTTGGCCAATCAAAGAAAAATGGCTCCTCCCTGCCAAAGGCCCTCCCTCGCTCTTCCCTCTCTGCTCTGTTCTTTTGCTAACAGTGGACAGCATTTGCCAAATCCTCACTGAGTGCCAGACACTGTGTGGAGCAGCTCCTCGCTGGCTCCCCTCCAACAGTCTCAGATGTCAATATTTCCTCTTCACGTGACAGATGAGGAAACTGAGGCTTGGAGAGGTAAAGTCCTGTGTCCAAGCTGGACTTTGTGTACACGTCTAACTTCCTGCAAAGCCTGTGAGCCACCCCGCCACTCCACACTGTGTCAGAGAAGTGGCGGGGGGATGATTTATAGAGGAATCCCGGCAAGAAGAACATCTAGAACTAACTAGGAGCTTGGTGTCTTCCTTAGACATGCACAGTCCTCTCGAGCAACTCTTCTGAGTGGACTCCGAGCCAAGTTTCAGACATCTAGCACCTTGAAGATGCTGCAGAGTCATATCCTACCCATATGTCACCAAAACGCTTGGGCACAATGAGAGGAGAAAGAGAGACAACTGTGTGGATCAAGGAGGTGATTCTGCCCACCTGGGTCCTGAGAAGTAAAAATGGTTTTGAGCCGTTGTTTCTTTCCTCCAGGAAGAATTAAAGAATTAAGTGAGGGCCTGGAAAACAAAACAAGCAGGAAGTCAGAGGAACTGACTCACAACCCAGAAAGACAGAGCTACTGAGGACAAGCCACAGGAGCCAAGCGGTTAGAATCCACACAACCGTACCAAGCTCCGAGCGCCTGGCACTGCAGTGATTTACTACAGAGCCCAGCCCCTCTGTGGAGCCAGCTTCCAAGTCACATGCACCTAAGGAATGGTTTGAGACCATCCCAAGAAATATTCGAGCAGTTCAAGAAACACAGGAACCATTGCCCATCCCCGTGTTTTCAAGAACAAACAAGGAAAAGCTATGCCAGAGCCAAGTGCTGTAAGACTTCCTCCCCAGGCCCCAGGCCTGGCCCGCTGTCCCCTGGATGGAGCTCATGTGCTGCTGAGCCCCTGATGCTGTCGTCAGGGGAGAAGGAGCCCACTTGGTTGGCAGGGGTCATTGCTCACTGTTCAGGCTGTGCACCGAGCCTTGTTGTCATTTATGGCCATAATGTCACCTTCATTGTTGTCACCTGTGGCTGGCAAGAAAAGCCACAGTGAGTTGAGGTTTACTGTCTGTCCTTTTATTATTGTGTCCTCTCTCTCTCTTTCTTTTTTTTTTTTTTTTTTTTTGTCTTTTTTCCGTGTCCGGCAACGGATCGCAACCCTCAGTGTTGCCCCCGTACCGGACCGGGACCGGCAACGGGATCGCAAGCCTCGGCATTGCTCCCGCGCCTCGCTCAGCCAGTGAGCGGGAGCCGGTCTGTATGTGGGATCCGAACCCTCGGACGGGAGCGCCGCCGCGCTTCCCAAGCGGCGCACTATCCAGTGCGCCACCGGGCCGGCCCCTCTCTCTCTCTTTCTCTCTCATAATTAAGAATTGCATTTCACTGTTCTTTATATTTTGGCATACACTGTTGGCTTCCTACCCTAAACTCTCCTCCCCACCCTGTTTATCCTGAAAGCCTGGCCTTTCCCCTTGGCTTTCTGGTTCAGGTGTCTGCCTTTCTTCCAAAAAGGAAGGCTTAAGGAAGGGTGACCTTTTTCCTCTCCAGAGAAAATCCTGATGGGCTAGGTCATCCTGTAATTAGGCTGGGAATGGACATTTGATGCAGTTCTCGCCAGAAGGACAATCTCCAAAAGAACAAAGGCAGGGGACTTCTGCCACCTGATTTGAAGTCTTATTCTGAAGCAATGGTAATTAAGGTGGCATGGTGTAGGCAAAGGGAAAGACAAATAAGTCAACAGGGCAGAATAGAGTCCAGAAATAGATCCACGCATATATGGTCAACTGATTTTGACAAAGGAGTCAATGGGGAAAGGAAAGTCTTTTTCAACTTATGGAATTGAAACAACTGGATATGGGTATGGAAAAACAATGAAGCTGAATCCCTTCCTCATGCCATACACCAAAATTAATTGGGGATGATTCATAGGCCTAAGTGTAAAAGCTAAACTAGAAAGCTTCTAGAAAAACAGACACAAGGAAGAGAGTGGATCCCCTCTTCTTCCACCCAATGACATGATGTCTGCATAGGACCTGAGGAACTGTGCAGCCTTCTTGAGACCATGAGAAGCCAGCCCAAAGACAGCAAGACAATAGAGCTTTGGAGCTTCCTACATATGAATTTCTTGTTATGTGTGATGATGCATTTTCCTTCTTAGTCAAGCTAATTGCATCGCACCCTCTGTTACTTGCAGCCAAAAGCATTCTTGCTGAGACACGCCTGTCCTTTTGTTTTCCCCTCACATGGTGTACAGTTTTACTTAACTAATTCTATTCAGGCCATAACACAAAACCATGTATGCTAACCTTCATGTGGAGTTTAAGGGATTGCCAAACCATTTTTTCTATACCTAGATTTCTCCTTATGTGTTGACCTTGGAATCCAATCCCCAAGGCAGGTACTGAGGCACCCAGAAGAAAGAGCTGTGATTGTTCCCTGCAGAACGTGACCCACTAGGCAAGAAAGTGACCCACGAGAATGTGTTTCCAAAGGACAGGGACCACATTTAACTCTTTCTCATCCATACCCCCAAGCTTTGGCTCAGCATCTGACACACAGTAGGAGCTCAATAAATAAGTGTTGAATGAAAGGATGGATAGAATGAGAAAAGTCCAGGCCCTTTCATTCATTATTTTATAAACTCACAAGCTTGCTGAGTACAATTAAAATACGATAAGTAGTATCCTAGTTCCTTTAATAATTCCCCTTAATTTACACTCTCCCATTATTTGAGTAATTTCCCCAGGTGTTTGAAGAATGTCATCAGAATTGCACAGTCCCTGTGTTGGGGATAAAGCCATTAAAGCTGGCAATTCCATAAGGCCAATCTGTCCCCAAATTAAGACCCTCTGGTCATGGTCAGTGTCCCTCCCTCCTGGCCTAAATGTCCACTATTAGCACCACTTCCTCTGTGAGAACAGCAGAGACGGAGGGATTCACTCCAGGAGCCCCCTGTGATACTGCACTTGGCTCAGACATGACATCTCTAGCCGTTTCCCATCAGCACATTAGCTTGAACTGCTCAGCAGATGAGCGCTTGTCAGCCAGAAGATTCTGAGAGCCTGTCTCCAAGGGGAGGGAAGGGAAGTAAGACGGCCAAGAAAAACCTCTCCAAGCACTGAAAGATGCCAGGTCAGGAGGGCAGGGAAGTGGGAATGTAAGACGGGGCAGCCGCTGGGAAAAACAATTTGGCATTTCCTTAGAAAACTAAATATGGAATTACCATATGACCCAGCAATTCCACTCCTAGATACACACCCAAAAGAATTGCAAATGGGTGTTTAAGTGAAAACTTGTACACCAATGTTGATAATGGCATTATTCACAATAGCCAGATGGTGGATACAATCCAAGTGCTCATTAATGAACAAATGCACAAACAAAATGTGGTCTATATGTACAATGGAATATTATGCAGCAATGAAAAGGAACAAAGTACTGATGTGCTACAACACTGATAAACTTTAAAAACACTATGCTAAGGGAAAGAAAATTTATATGGAAAAAGGAATTTATATGGAATCAGATAAATGGAATCTGGAGGTAACCAGAATAGGCAAATCCACAGAAACAGAAATAGATCAGTGTTTGCCTAGGGCTGGGGGAAGGAAGGTTGGTGAGTGTGAAGGTTAATTCTAGGTGTCAACTTGCTTAGATTAAGCAATACCGAGAAATCTGGTAAAACTCTCTCTTTAGGTGTGTCCATGAGGGTGTTTCCAGAAGGGATCAGCATGAGAGCCTGAGTGGACTGGGTGGGAAAGGTCCACCCTCCATGGGGGCAGGAACCACCCAATCCACTGGGGGCCTGGAGAGAACAAAAAACAGAGAGAAAAGGTGAGTTTCTCTCTCTGTGTCCGCTGGAGCTGGGACACACTCTACTGTCCTGTCTGTGGACATCACAGCTAAAGACTCTTCAGCTCTGGGTTCCAGGACTTATACCAACAGCAGCATCGGCTTCCCTGGTCTTGAGGCCTTTGGACTTGGACTGAGCCACACGACCGGCATCCAGTTTGCAGACGCCTATCGTGGGACTTCTCTTCACAATCCCATGAACTAATTACCATATTAAATCCCCTGGCATATATTTATAACATATCCTATTGATTCTGTCTCTCTGGAGAACCTGACTAACACAGGGAGTGACCACTTAATGAATATGGGGTTTTCTCTTAGGGTGATGAAAAAGTTCTGGATCTAGATTGTGGTGATGGTTATGCAACGTTGTGAACGTAGTAAATGCTGCTGAATTGTGCACTTCAAAATCATTAAAATGGTGACTTTTGTGTTACGTGTATTTTATCACAATTTTTTAAAAACAGGCAGGGTGTGGTTGCCTGGGGAGGACGGATGGAAAACCAGAGTAAGGCGATCTCGACTGACCAGAGAAGACCAGCTGGGGCCTCCCTCTGCCTCTAAGTGTGGCTGAGCCCAGGTCCCTGCAGTGGGGGTGGATTCTGGACCTAGGCTGGAGCTCTCTTAACGCCCCAGACTGCTCCCTGCTAGTCTCCTTTAAGTACCTGCCAATTCAATTTACCCTCAGAAAGTCTCCACCAAAGCATCCACAGTGTCATCAAGATGATGTCAATCAAGGAAACAGATCAATCCTAACCTCCGAGCTGTGACAGCTTACATTTGATTAGAGCAGAGAATTGCCAAAGGAATCAGATTAAAGATGTTTACATTAATGGTGCCAGGAGCTTTTCCCCAAGAAACCTAATTTGAAAAACCTGAAGGAGAGAAATGATGCTCTGCAGAACCAGACATCGAGCCATGACCTTCTTAGTATCGAGAGGAGCTGCTTGCCAACGCCAAGATTTATGGGGTAAACTTTGTCACCAAAGGAAATCTAATACCTCTCATTCCACATTTAGCAGACACCAATGTACATCACAGGACCAAAAGTCTCAAGAACAAAGTGGTTAGTGGCTACTGCTCACATGTGCAACATATACCCACAGAGTACATTTGTTGTGAGGTTTGGCCCCCCAAAAACCACGTCTGGGAACCCTCCTTATGAGGCCTAGTGGAAAGCAGAACATGCCTCCACTATGGATGCTGAGATGCCAGGTCCTGTTCTGCAGTGGGGGCATGAGTGTGTCATAGGCCCCGCCCAGCAAGTACACTCCTGCTGGAACTGGAGACACAACAAGCTGGTGGCCCCTTAGCAGCAGTCACGACAAAATCGAGTTCTGGCGTGGGAGGAGCAGCGGAGTGAGCCACAGCCTCCAGCCACCAGATTAGAGCTGCGACGGCTTCAGGGGCTTGTTTCTGCCTGGGTAGCACCAAGAATAATTCTGTAGCTCACATGGGAGCACCTAATGGCACTGCTTAAATCACCAAAAGTTAGCTTCTGTTGGCTGCAATTAAGGATACTGCTCCATTCCTTCTAGTAATGGCTTCTAACAGGCTTCCCCAACCAAGGAGTGGTCATGTGACCCTGGCTAAACTAATCCACAGTCCCATCCCTCCAGCTACAGTGATTGGTCTAGAGATGGACACGTGACCCATGCAGAGCCAATCATAATCCTTCCCTGGGATATTTGTACTGGGAAAGAATCTCTCTTGCCTCTGAGACACGAAGGCTATGGATTGGGGGAGGCCAGAAGCATGTTCTCCACCCGTGGGGAGAAGCCTATCTGCAGTAGGAATGAAGCCAGCAGAGACAAGAAGCAGAGAGAGGGAGAGACAGAGGCCCAGTGGTCTTTGACTTTCTGCTCCCACCATGCTTTCTGTGACATGACTATGTGAATTAAGCTCCCTTTCCTTGCTTAGGCTCATTTAGATTGGATTTCTGCCGTTTACAACACAAATCCTAAATAATAAAGGTGGAGAAGTGTTGCTATATTCAGAAGATGGCCTCATGAGCCTGTCTTTCCCTTGAGATGCTAACTGATTTACAGTTAAAAAGAACAAAATCCCTGAGCACTGAAACACCGTTGGCAGAGCAGGCCAGTATCGGCCAGTCAGCAGATGTTAATTGAGCATCTTCCTTGTGCCAGGTCCTGGCCTAAGCACTTTCACTCCCTGTGAAACGATCTGGCATCCAGCAAGCGCTAGATAATCCCCGGGCACAGCAAGCAACTATTACCATCGGTCCTAACAGCTCCTTCCCATTTACAGCTCTGGCACAGGGGGATGGAAAGAGGAGGGTTCAGGATTTGGGATGGGCTTTTTTCCCCCTTTATTTCCAAACATCTCTGGCTAAGGCCCCACCCCAAGTGGTTCCTCCTAGCTCTGTGAACTTGAAAAGGGGAAAAAATATTTTTTGATGTAAGCAGAAAACTGTGCTCACAGAGGGAGTTGATGACCTGCTCTTGGAGAAAGCAATTCACTTTACGGGACTTTAATAATGAAAGAGTTCGCCGAATTCCAGTTTGTGACATTCTTGCCAAGTCTCCCTCCAGCCATGGGGAGCTGAATTCTGTACCTTCCGGGCCTGGAATTAGAGGAAGCCGACCCTGCTTCCAACAAGCTCCCGTAGGGTGTTCCCCAAGTTAATGCCTTGAACTTGATGGCCTGGCCTCTGTCTGACCTTCAGACCCCGCTCAGTGAGGCATTACAGCCAAGAGAAACACAAGTGAGACTCAAAGGCATCAGAGTCATGCCGGTCTTTATTGATGACTCTTGGAGTATTAGCAAAGGGGGAATCACACCTCCCAACACCCGGCTCAACTTCCCCAAAGTCCCTTTCAACACGTCTTCCCCAAAGGCCTCTCATGCTCCCAGCTGCCCCCCTAAACTCCTCTTTTCCTGTCCCTCTCTCCAGCTTTCCTCTCTCTTCCAAAGCTGTCATTTTCTCCTTCTAGCAATGACCTTTTTCTAAAATGCAAATAAGTTTAGCCCCTTTAGACTTGCCCCAACTTCCACACCCATTACCCCTCACCAGCTCAAGACGCTTCAGGGAAACAACAGAGTGTCATTCACTAAGAGGTCAGGAGGGGAAAGGCAGTAAATACCCAAGCTGCAACCAACCTTCCCACCTCAAAAATGGCATCAGAAGACATAATGATAAATAAATTCAAGGCGTGCATGTGTTTGTATGTACTCAGGTGATGTCTGAAACTCAGCCGTTAACCACGAGCAGGGGGGCTGGTGAGATTCAAACCCACGTGCATCTGCCTCCCGAGAAGGAGCAACTGACAATGCCAGCACTGCTGTGACGACCCGGCACTATGCTGTGAGCCAGGCTTCCCGGTGACCAAGCCGTCTTGTCCCTTGGAAGTAGCATTTTGTCCTCTTCTTGACAATTCCTGCATATGGTGACTCAGCTTCTCTCGGTAGTTGATGGAACTAGTAGACAGAAAATCAGCAAGGATACAGAGTGACTGAACACCACCGTCAACCACCTTGTGTCATTGACATTTATAGAACACGCCACCCAACAATATCACAATACACATGTGATGGAGTTTGGATGTGTTGTCCCCTCCAAAACTCATGTGGAAATTTGATCTCCAATGTGGCAGTGTTGGAAACTGATTGAGTCCTGGGGGCGGATCCCTCATGAATGGATTCATGCTCTCCCTGGGGGAGGGGGGTGTAATGAGTGAGCTCTCGCTCGATTAGTTCCCGCGAGAGCTTGTCTAAAAAGACCCTGGCACCTTCTCTCTCTCTCTTGCTTCCTCTTACCGTGTGATCTGCTTGTACCCGCCGGATGCCTGTGATTTCCACCATGAGTAGAAGCAGCCTGAGGCCTGTGGCAGGTGCAGCTGTCCCAGAATCATAAGCCAAATAAACCTCTTTCCTTTATAAATTACCCAGTCTCAGGTATTTCTGTTATAGCAACACAAAATGGACTAAAACAACATCCTATTCAATTGCTACTGGAACAGTCACCAAGATAGACCATATCCTGGGTCATAACAAACCTTAACAAATTTAAAAGAATTAAAAATATACAAAGTATGTTCTCCATCCATAATGGAATTAAACTAGAAATTAGTATTGAAAAGGAAAATACAATGTATCGAAATATTTAGGACACACGTAAAGCAGCACTTAGGGGAAATTTCACAGCATTAAATGTTCATATTAGAAAAGAAGAAAGGTCTCAAATCAGTAATCTGAGCTTTGACTTTAAGAAACTAGAAAAAGAAGTGATAAATAAACCCAGGGCATAAGAAATAAAGAGCTGAAATCCACAACACTGAAATCAATAAAATAATAGAGAAAATCAGTGAAATCAAAAGCTGGTTCTTAAAAAAAAAAAAAAAGCTAATAAAATTGATAAACTTCCAGCAAGACTTACAAATAAAAGGGAGATAAATTACCAATACTAGGCATGAAGAAGGGCTATCACCACAGGTCACACAGGTATTAAAAGGACAACAACAGAGTCATATGAACATCTCTGTGCACAGACAGCACACCCAGCAATTTAGATGAAATAGACAAATTCCTCCAAAACTGCAAAGTGCCAATATTCACACGAGATGAAATAAACAACCCAACTCATCCTATAACCATTAAAGAAATTGGATTTGTATTTTTAAAAGCTTTTAAAAAGGAAGACTCCATGCCTGGGTGATTTACTGATGAATTATATCAAATAGTTAAAGGGGGGGGGGAATAATTTTACTCAATAAAAGAGAAGGTAACAGTTTCTAACTCATTTTATGAGGCCAGCATCTCCCTAATGCCAAAATCAAAGATATACTATAAATGAAAACTACAGACCAATATTTCTCATGAACATAAATGCAAAAATCCTCAACAAAATATGAGCAAATCAAACTCAGAAATATATATAAAGAATACTACTCCAAGGCCAAGTGGGGTTTATCCCAGGAATGCAAGACTAGTTCAATATTTAAAAGTAATCAATGCAATTCACCATATGAACAGCCTAATAAAGAAAGCTATATGATCATATCAACTGATTCAGAGAAAACATTTGACAAAATTCAATATCTGTTCATGAAAAAGCTCTCAGCCAATAGGAATGGAAGGGAATTTACTCAGCCAAATAAATGACATTTGCCAAAAAACTATGGCTGACATCATACTTCCTGGCGAGAGACGAAATAGTTTCCCCCTAAGATTGGGAGCAAGGCAAGGATGTCCACTCCTATGCAGCATCAGACAGGAAGTCCTAGTTAGTACAGTACGGCTAAGAAAAAAAGCCATATAGATTGGGAAGGAAGAAATAAAACAGACCCTCTTCAGATGACGTGATTGTCAGAATAGAAAATTCCAATGAATTTAAAAGAACAAAAACAAAATTAGTGAGTTTAGCAAGGTGGCAGGATTTAGGTCAACACACAAAAATCGATCTTATTTCTATACACTAGTAATGAACAATCAGAAACCAAAAAAATTAAAAAAAAACACCATTCACAACAGCTCCCCCAAATGAAACACCTTGATAAAAATCAATAAAGCATATACAGGATCCATATACTGAAAACTAGAAAATGCTGATGAAAGAAAGCACAGGAAACCTAAAGAAATAGAAAGACATACTCTGTGGATTGGAAGACTCGACACAGTAATTGATCTGTAGACTTAAAGCTTTTCCAATAAAAATCACGACAAGCCCTTTTATTTTATTTTATTTTTCTCTTAATTTTATTTTCTCGATATACAATGAGGTTGATTATTGTGGCCCATTACCGAAACCCCCCTCCCTCCTCCCTCTCCCCGACGACAAGCCCTTTTAAAAGAGATGAACAAACTGATTCTGAAATACACACTAAAAGGCAAAGGAACTAAAACACCCAAAACAATTTTGCAAGAGAATAAAGTGAGAAGCGCTGCACTGCTCAATTGTAAGACTCACTGAACCGCAGCAGTCAGCAAGCCAGTGTGGTATTGGAGAAGGAACACATAGTTCAATGGAGCAGAATAGAAAATCCAGAAATAGCCCCATGCAATTACAGCCAGTTGATTTCTGGCAAAGGTGCAAAAGCAATTCTATGGGGAAAGGGTAATCTTTTCCGCAAATGGTCTTGGAAAAACTGGACATCGTATGCAAAAAAAAAACAACAATAAAAAATGAACCTTGATCTAGACTTCATACCTTATACAAAAATCAACTCAAAATGGATCATAGTTCTAAACATAAAAAACATAAAACTATAAACCTTTTGTAATAAACACAGGAGAAGATATTCAAGGCCTGGAGATAGGCAAAGTGTTCTTAGACACGCCACGTCAAGGACAATCCATAAAAGGAAAAATTGATAAATTGACTTCATCAAAATTAAAAATGTTTGTTCTGCAAAAGACACTGTTAAGAGAATGAAAAGACAAGTTACAGACTGCAAGAAAATATCTGCAAATCACACATCCCACAAAGGACTTTATCAGGAAAGAGAACTCTTAAAATTCGACAGTAAGGAAACAACCCACAGAGGACATAAGGAAGGCAAGTGTTCAACATGTTCAGCATCATTAGCCAGCAGGGAAATGCACACTGAAGCCATCATGAGATATCACCACACATCTAGTAGAATGGCAAGATTAAAAAAAAATTCTGACAGTACTGAGTGCTGGTGAGGATGGAGCAGAACGGGAACTCCCATTTCTGTAGCTCATAATAGAAAACCTGAAACTGGATAATTTACAAGGAAATGAAGTTTATTTCTTACAGTTTTGGAGGCTGGGAAGTCCAAAGTCCAGGCAAAACACCTAGTGAAGGCCTTCTTGGTGGTGGCCCTCTACAGCAATGCAGGGTGTCACATGGTGAGAAGGGGCTCTCACTCGCTCTCCTTTCAAAGCCATCAGAACCATGCCATTACTCCATGAATGGATCAGTCATGGACAGTGTAATCACTTCTTCAAGGCCCCACCTTTCAATGACCATAATAGGATTTCCCACCCTGTTAACGCTGTTACAGTGGGGATGAAGTTTCAGTGAGGTTTGGGGGGACATTCGACCCACAGCAAGGTGGAAATGCAAAATGGTACAGCCACTCTGGAAAACAGTTCGGCAGTTTCCTACAAAGTTAAACGCGCTCTTGCCATATGACCCAACCATCGCACTTTAGGCATTTACCCTAGAGAAATGAAAATTTATGCTCACACAGAAAAGTATACATGAATGTCCGCAGCAGCTCCATTCATAATTGCTAAAATTGGAAATGTCCTTCAACAGGTGAATGCATAAATAAATCGTGGTACATCCATACCACCCAGCAACAAAAAGGCAGGAACTACAGATGCAAGCAACAACTTGCATGGATCTGAAAGGTACCAGACTGAGTGAAAGAAGACAGTCTCTAAAAGTTACACACTGCATGCTTCCGTTTACATGACATTCTCACAAACACAAAATCACAGTGCTGGAGAACAGACCAGCAGGTGCCAGGGTGAGGAGAGAGGGGAGGGTGTGACGACACAGGGGTAGCACGGAGGTAATGGAACTGTTCTAGATCCTGATTGTGGTGGTGGCTATGCAAAATTACACATGTGTTATGCAAATGTATTCATGTGCTATGCAAATGTATACATGTGTTCATAGGACTTTACACCAAAAAATACTTTGTCGTACTGTATTTTAATTCAAAAAAATAACATAAAAAATGACAGAACCCTAAAAAAGAACAGTGCAGAGGTAACACTTATTCTAGTTTATGGAATTACATGTTGCCCAATTCTAGAATTGCAGTAAAGCCAGTTGAGATCTTTAAAAAACAAAACAAAAAGATCAGTGTAAGAGCTACCACTATATAGTTCTGAAAACTTAATATACATGGGATTTAAAATAAAACTATTTTTGTCATAAAAACAAGACATGTTCATTACAGAAAGTTAGAAAAATCAAAGACATATGAAGAAGAAAATTTTAAACATTCTTTAAGCCAATTTCCCAGTGATAACCACTGGTATTAACTTGGCGAATATAACTTCAGACCTCTATCCTTGCCTTGCTTTTAACAATGACATCCTCCTGTCCTATACTCCGGACTCTGTTTTTTCACGTACAATGTGTCATTAAAGAATCTTCTGCAACTTGATGTTTAGTGGCTGTGTTGTAATCCGCGTTCCACGGGTATTCCATAAACTATTTAGCCAGAGCCCTATAATCATTTACGCTTTATTGTATCTTTAATATTACATGTCTGAAAGCAAAGTGTTCAAAATGTTAAAAACCTAGTCTTCAAAGTTTTATCCAGTTTATTAGTGAGGGAATTGGCAGAATGAAACAAAGTTCAAAGAGAACGTGAAGGAAGAAAGGACTCATAAGATTGCTAAATCAGGCACAACACCGGGCTGAGCCTTTCTAGCAGGCAGAAAAGAGAATCTTTGCACCTTGTCACCTGTTTATGAAGTAGTCTCAACTTCACAGAGTGTAAAATACCTGACCCCTAACTGGCAGCAATTAGAAAGTGGAAGCAATTACAGCTCCTGGGAGGAGCAGCTGACCCTCAGCCTGGCTTGTTAGAATGTTCTAGTGTGGCATGATAAGGATGCTCAGCCCTCTTTCTGCCTCATTTCCACTTTTTGAACGTTTTCTAAACACACGCAGGGCAATGGTGATGGCTGTGAGTTGGATGTGCCCCCAAACTCATTGAAGCTTGATCCCCACTGTGACTGTTAAGAGGGTGGGAAACCCTATTATGGCAATTGAGACCTGGGGCCTTGAAGAGGTGATGAGATTGTGAGGACCATGCCCTAGCGAATGCATTAATCCACTGATGGCTTCATGGCGGTCATGAGCGTGGTTCTGATGGCTTTAAAAGGACAGCGTGTGAGAAGCTCTCTCCCTGCTCGAGCCATCTGCCATTTTGCCGTGTGACACCCTGAACAGCTATAGAATCACCACCAAGAACAAGGCCCTCACCAGACGTGTTCCCTGGACTTTGGACTTCCCAGCCTCTGAAACTGGAAGCAATAAAATTGCTTCTTTATAAATTACCCCATTTCAGGTATTTCTTTTATAGGCAACAGAGACGTAATAATACATTAATTATGATTATTATTTTCATTAACACTCAGTGAACACAATGTAGCTAAATTTTTTAACATATCCATAATTATTTTCAATGGAAAATTTTCTGTAAGTACATTTCTGGGTTGAAGAATGCATGTATTTATGGCTTTTAATATATGTTGTAAATTGCCTTTTTAAAAAGTCTGCACCAAGGGCCAGCCTGTGGCTCACTCAGGAGAGTGTAGTGCTGATGACACCAAGGCCATGGGTTCGGATCCCTATAGAGGGATGGCGGGTTAGCTCACTTGGGAGAGCGTGGTTGTGGCTCACTCGGGAGAGTGTAGTGCTGATGACACCAAGGCCATGGGTTCGGATCCCTATAGAGGGATGGCGGGTTAGCTCACTTGGGAGAGCGTGGTGCTGACAACACCAAGTCAAGGGTTAAGATTCCATTACCGGTCATGTTAAAAACAAAAAAAGTCTGTACCAATATATCCTTCTACCTGCAATGAGTGGAAGTCTATTTTCCTACACTTTCCCCAATATTGACTATCATTTTTAAAATCTTGGGCCAGCCCGGTGGTGCACTGGAGAGTGCGTAGCTTGGGAGCGCGGCGGCACTCCCACCGAGGGTTCAGATCCCATGTGGAGACTGGTTCCCGCTCACTGGTTGAGCGCGGTGCGGGCACAACACCAAGGGTTGCGATCCCGTTACTGGTCAGTGAAAAAAGGGAAAAAAACCCCTTGCCCTCGAATCCTTGACTCTGGTCCTGCTTCTGGTGGATCTGAAATTAAGGAAGGGACAGAAGTGAACACGGGTGGTGGCCACCCAGCACAGTCCAGGGAGAGAAAACTTCAGCCTTTAGACCTCGAATATTCCTGGATCTGCAGGCGACTGTCCCCAGGATGGAACTTTAGCCTCTCGCCGTTAGCATTCATCAAGTCAAGGGCCTTCTGATGACAGCGGGCTTCCTGTGGGCGTCTGCGTGGGGGAGGAACGGCGATGAGAACCACGTGTCATTTGTTAAGTGTTTCCTGCATGCAAAGTGCTTTCTGCACATCCTCCCATGTGAGACTCACAATGACCCCGGGAGACAGGTCCTGCCGTGATCCCCACTTTGCACATGAACAGAGGAGAGGGTGCTGACCCTGCAGAAACGAGGATTCTGTGTGTGTGACCTTCCATTCCACACCACGCAGCACAGCAGGGCAGTGTGAAGTCAGCCTCAACTTCACCTGCACTCTCCTGGCCACTTGGGGCATGGACAGGAGGCACTTGGAGAGTCTGTCCTTAGCCCTGCTGTGCACAGGAGCTTCCTTTCCATCCACCTCATCTGTATGGGCTTGGTCACCCTGAGGTGGAGGTGTCTGTGCATGGTGAGTGGGTGCCCGGGGTTCTGGGACCGTGGGCTGCCTTAGATGCCAGGGGTGGGTGGAGCCAGAGGGCTGTGGCCATCTGGGCCTGTGTCAAGCCTGGTGGACCTGGGAAGGACATAGGGCTGGTCACCTCTGGACAGCATTTCTGGGGCTTCCTGTGGGTGTCTGCGTGGGGGAGGAACGGCGATGAGAACCACGTGTCATTTGTTAAGTGTTTCCTGCATGCAAAGTGCTTTCTGCACATCCTCCCATGTGAGACTCACAATGACCCCGGGAGACAGGTCCTGCTGTGATCCCCGCTTTGCACATGAACAGAGGAGAGGGTGCTGACCCTGCAGAAACGAGGATTCTGTGTGTGTGACCTTCCATTCCACACCACGCAGCACAGCAGGGCAGTGTGAAGTCAGCCTCAACTTCACCTGCACTCTCCTGGCCACTTGGGGCATGGACAGGAGGCACTTGGAGAGTCTGTCCTTAGCCCTGCTGTGCACAGGAGCTTCCTTTCCATCCACCTCATCTGTATGGGCTTGGTCACCCTGAGGTGGAGGTGTCTGTGCATGGTGAGTGGGTGCCCGGGGTTCTGGGACCGTGGGCTGCCCTAGATGCCAGGGGTGGGTGGAGCCAGAGGGCTGTGGCCATCTGGGCCTGTGTCAAGCCTGGTGGACCTGGGAAGGACATAGGGCTGGTCACCTCTGGACAGCATTTCTGGGCTGGACTTCCCAGTTCCCCCAATGGACGTGGGTGTGAGAGGCTGGTCTCGGGGCTCATTGCACTCGTCGCCTGTCCTGTCCAGCCCCCAGGCCTCCCTTCCTGTCCTGCCCTCCTCTCCGCACTTGCTGTCTTTATGCTGACCACCTGGAGTTCGTTCGATCCTTTCTATACATCAACGTTTTTGCTGTCTCATCTGTGAGTCTGCGTGTGCTGTTCCCTCTGCCTGGAACTTTCTCCCTCTTCTTTACCTGCCTAGCTCCTCCCTACCTCTCAGGTCTGTCCTAAAACATCCCTTCCTCGAGGAAGCCTTCCTAGTCCATCATGTTTCTAATCTGCATCTGAGATTGCTTGTTTGCTTGTCCATCTCTGCTGTCCAGCTCTGGGAGCTTGAGAGGGCAGTACGGTGGCCTCCTTTCTCTGCTGTGTCCAGGGGCTAATACAGTTTTGGGCACAGAGTATATGTTCAGTGCACATATGGATGCATAGATGGATGGATGGATGGATGGGTGGGTGGGTGGATGGGGGAATCTTTTTTCATATATGTGCTCAGGATTGTATGGATGGGAAAACTTTTAAAGGGGAAGACCTGCTCTTCTGGCTCCCAGTCTGGAGCTCTTTCCCCTAAGCCAGGTGTCTGGGGGGTAGGGTGGAGGGAACCCAGTGCTCAGTGCCCTGAAGAACAGGATGTGGGGGCCGGCCCGGTGGCGCACTGCTATAGTGCACCGCTTGGGAAGCGCGGCGGCGCTCCTG
>NW_007730604.1:153854-155329 GCF_000696425.1 Galeopterus variegatus
GCGACACTGAGGGTTGGGATCCGTTGCCGGACACGGAAAAAGACAAAAAAAAAAAAAAGAAGAACAGGATGTGGCCGGCAGGTTTGTTGGCATAGATAGAGCCAGCTCTGTTCCTGGGGGAAGCAGTTTGGCAATATGTGGTTTTTGGACCCGCTATTCCCATAGGTGACAGTGGCCTTCGGCAGGTTCCTTCTGCTGCATGTCTCTGATTACTTTTACTACCTCACTCTCCATTTTTCCCCCTAACAAACGAGTGCTCAGAGCTCCTGCTCAAAGCTCACACCACAAGGCCACCCGCCCTGCATTCACTGAGGGGGGAAATGTTTGGTCCTTTTCCCTCAGAATGGTGCTGATCCCCCCTGAGGCTCCAGCAGGCTGGGGACACAGAATTTACTTGGCAGGTGGAACAGACAAGAGAGAAAAATGAATAGATGCCTTTGTTTTTCATAAACCACATGAGAATCTGCGAAATGCCTCCTCCAAATTAGCGGTTCTGAACTTTTGTGCACACAGGAATCAGCAGCAGAGTGGGGGAGCAAGGGTTGTAAAAATGCAGAGTTCCAGGTCCCGGCCCCCAGCCCAGCCCCGACACCATGACACAGCAGGTCCAAGGAAGGGCCCAGCAATCTCCACAGTGAACTATGGGTGACAAGATGCCACACACTCACTCTGAACGCACAGTGAGACACAGCTCTTGGGACACAGGGTGACCATGACTCTTGGGACAGGAAAGCTCCTTGACAGCACCACCCCGTCCCTGCAGCCCACCTTCTGTGGCTGAGGTGGAGCCCTGGGAGGCAGAGGCGGCCTGGGTCTGCTCACAGATGGACAGCAGGGCCTTGTTTTCCATGGCAGAGTATATGGGCATGAGGGTCTCCACGGCCAGCATCTCAGGCTCGATCTCCATGAATTGCTGTGGACAAGATAAACATTCAGGGGCCTCTGGCCAGGGTATGGGAGGGCAGGGTGCCCCCCAGCTGTCCTTGGAGGGCAGGCAGGCCCCAGTGAACCACCAGCACTAAGCCAGTCTCAGGAGAGCATGAGCTTCCCCCACTGCAAGCCCGTCATCTGCAAGAGCGTCCCCACCCGGGGTCTCCTGTGTGATCCTATCAGCCTGTTCATTCAGAGCAGCCTCTCTCCTGCTTGGCACCGTTGATATTTGGACCAGCTCTTCTATGTGGTGGGCGTCCTGAGCACCGTAGGTGGTGAGCAGTGTCCCTGGCCTGCACCAACTCCGTGCCAGAGCACCATGTACTAGTCTGTTTGTGTTGCTTATAATAAAATACACAGAACTCGGTGATTTATTAAAAATTTTTCAAAAAAGAAAAAATTTATTGCTTACAGTTTCTGAGGCTGGGAAGTCCAAATTCCATCCACTGGTGGCAAGAGCGACCCAGGGATCTCACATTGCAAGATGGTGGAAGCAGAGAGAGAAAAAGACAGACTCTCCTCTTCTTTTAAAGCCCTCAGAACTA
>NW_007730604.1:156350-157604 GCF_000696425.1 Galeopterus variegatus
CAAGGCCCCACCTTTCAGTTACCATAATAGGATTTCCCACCCTCTTAGCAGTCACAGTGGGAACTAAGTTTCTAATTCATAAAACTTGGGGGACACAATTTAAGCTTTAGAGAATTTGGGGGGACATAATTCACCCCACTACATTCTGCCCCTGACCCCCCAAAACTCATGTCCTTTTCACATGCAAATGCATTCATTTCATCCCTAAAGTCTTAACTTTGTTTCAACTCAAGAGTCCAATGTTCAAAGTCTCATTTGTGAAATCAATACAAGTTATCTACTTCCAAGATACAGTGGTGGGACAAACAGGGTACATATTCCCATTCCAAAGGGAGAGATAGGCCAAAGGAAAGGTGTAACTGGTCCCAAACAAGCCTGAAACCCAGCAGGACATGCACTGAATCTTAAAGCAGGTGAATGTTGTAACTTGACTCCATGTCCAATGTCCTCTTGTACTCTGTGGGGGTTGGGTCTCCAAGTCTTTGAGCAGCTCTGCTCCTATGGCTTTCCTGGTCTCAGGTGATGCTTTAGCACTCATAAGCTAGTGTTGCACTCTGGTAGCTCCACAAATCTGGGGTCTCCATGGTGGTCCCGCTCTCATGGCTCCGCTGGGCATAGCGCCGATGGGGTTTCTCTGCTGCAACTCCTACCCCACATTTCTGCTCGGCATTGCTCTAGCAAAGGCCGTCTGTGGTGACTCTGCCCCTGTGACAGATCTCTTCCTGGGCCCCCAAACGTTTCCATACATTCTCTGAAATTGGGGATGGAGGTTCGCAAGCCTCCACAGCTCTGGCATTCTGTGAGCCTAAAGACTTAACACCACGCAGATGCCACCAAGGCTTTTCTGGCTTGCATCTTCCAAAGCTGCAGGTCCAGCCACACCTGGAACCAATTTAGACATGGCTGGAGCAGCCAAAGCAGCCGGGGTGCTGGTGCTGGAAGTAGCTTCCCAAGGTGGTCCTGGGCAGTGAGCCTGTGGAGGGTGCCTCTGTACCGTTCCCTGGGACCATTTTGTCTCCCTAGGCCTTCAGGCCTAAAACGGAAGGACTGGCCCCAGAGGCTTCTGCAATTCCTTCAGGACCTTTTCCCCCTTTTCTTGATAATCCCTTTCTTTTGCACTAATCTTCTTAGCTAAGTGTCACTGGGCTGCACCCTTGCATGCTCTCTGCTTCTCTACCACGTGGCCAGGCTGAAAATTTTCCAAATCTTTACACTCTGCTTCCCTTTTAAATTCTGGCTTTATGTTGTGCCTTT
>NW_007730604.1:158239-162071 GCF_000696425.1 Galeopterus variegatus
TCAGTGTAGGCTGTTACAAGTAGCCATGCAGCTTCCTGAATGCTTTGCTGCTTAGAAATTTCGTCTGCCAAATACTCTGGTTCACAACTCCTAAGTTCCAGCTTTCGCAAAGTCCCAGGGCATGGACACAACACAGTCAAGTTCCTCACCAGTTCACAGCAAGGGTGATGTTTGCCCCAGTTTCCAATAAACTCCTTTTTGTTTCTATGTGAGACCTCCTTAGAACGGTCTCTACAGTCCACATTTCTATCAGCGTTCTGCTCGCCACCACGTAACTAGTCTCTAAGACATTCCAAACTTTCCCTGGTCTTTTTGTCTTCTGAGTCCTCCAAACTCCTCCAATCTTTGCCTAAGACCCAGTTCCAAATCTGCTTGCACATTTTCAAGTATCTGTTACAAGCAACACCCCACTTCTCTGGTACCAATTTTCTGTATTAGTCTGTTTGTGTTACTTATAACAGAATACACAGAACTGGGTGATTTATAAAGAAAAATGAAATTTACTGCTTACACTTTCTAAGGCTGGGAAGTCCAAAGTCCATCTGGTGGTGGCGACAGTGACCCGGGGATCTCACATTGCAGTATGGTGGAAGCAGAAAGAGGACAGAGAGAGAGAGAGAGAGAGAAGACAGACTCTTTCCTTCTTTTAAAGCCCTCAGAACCACACCCCTTTCCCCCATTTTTAATCCATTCACTAACACAGTCCTGCAATCCAATCACCTCTTCAAAGCCAGACCTTTCAATTACCCTAATAGGATTTCCCACCCTCTTAACAGTCACAGTGGGGGCTAAGTTTCCAATATATAAAACCTGTGGGACACAATTCAAGCTTTAGGGAATTCTGGGGGGACATAATTCAATCCACTACACACCCCCTCCCCAAATGCCCCTCTGGGGACAGAATCACCCCCTGAAGAGGACCACCGACAATAAGGAACAACCATCCCACTTTCTGAAGGGCTCAGAGAGGTCCAGCAACCTGCCCAAGGTCACACAGCTGACTTCAAATCCAACACGAGCTTCTGGACCTGAGCCGGGGGGTCCCCAGCCTGTGTGGGGAGGGTCAGGGGCTCACCCAGACGACGTCCTGGGGCATGGCAGCTATGGCCCACAGCAGGATGATGACCATGGCACCCGCCAGCTGCCGCAGGGCCTTCTGGTACTGCTTGTAGGAGAAGTCCACCAGCCGCATGAGGACGCAGCGCTGGCTCAGCACATCTGCATCTATGGTGCACGCCCCTGTGTTGAGCACCATGTTCTGAGTGCCTGTGGGGAGGGGCAGGGTCACCCTCAGCAGAGGGGCAGACCAGGCAGGGGAGTGGCAGATCCAGGAACGAGCATCCAGCTGGCTTCGGCCTCAGCCCCAGATCAAGACATGGGCCTTCCCTGGACACTGGGACCTCACCTGGGGGACCACATACTCAGGAACCTCCCAGGTACCCCCAGCCTGTTACCTGTATGTTCTGTTACAGCCCACACACCCCACTGCCCCATGGGTCTAATGACACTTTAACCCTGATGAGTCACAGACCTTCTGGAGAAATCACACTCCCCCTGACCCATGCAAAAGCCCACTTGCAATCCTATACCAGGGCAGCAAACGTTCTCTGTAAAGGGCCAGAGAGCAAATATCTCCAGCTTCGCAGGACACAAGCAGCCCCGGACAGCAGGTAAGCTGACAGGTGTGGCCGTGTGCCAATAACACTTGATTTATAAAGACAGGAGAGGGCTGGATTTGCACCCAGGCTGCACTTGGTCTGTGGCCCTTGTTCTAGAGTGTTCTCAGCCTGTGAAGTCCCGCTGAAGCCTGTTCCTGGACCCCAGGTTAAAACCCCTGCACTAAGCCGCCGCATCACAATGGAGCCCCCTTGGACCTGTTCTCGCTGACACCACCCTAAAGACCTTGGAAATTGAAGTTTTCTAGAAATCCAGGGGCAGCACAAGCCCAGTAGCCCCCGCAGTGATGTGTCTCTGGGGCAAGGACCGGGGGCAGAGTCGCAGGGTAAAGCCCCGGGTGCCACTCCCTCGCTGGGTGGAAACGGCCCACCCCGGCCAGCTGCAGCTCTGCAAACCAGTGCGGGGCTCCCGCTTTCCTTGCTGTGGCGTTTCCCCTGGAATGCTGGTCCCCGATTTCTTGGTGTGTAGGACACTGCTCAGGTGCACTTGGGCTGCCCCCCTGCCACTTCTCCCCTGCAAAAGCCATCATCCCTCACGCGTGTCTGTCCCCGTCTGTCTCGGCACCGTGCGAGAGTCCACCGGCTGCTGCTGAGCTCTGGGTGCCGTGGGGCGCTGGCTTCACTGGCATGTCTCTCCTCTGAGAGGGACAGGACGTGGCAGCTTTGGAGCCAAGTTCTGTACTGGCGACCAGCTGCTCTCTTTCCTCTCTAGGGCGCTGCTACCATCACCCACACACTTGAGTCACATGTGATGCATAGAATATCAGTAGTGGGCAGCACGGGGACTGGAAGGCCACGGCCAGAGGCGACCACCTCCTCCTCTCTCTCCATTGGAGTCTTCTAGGCTCCCGGACACAGGGCCTGGCGTGGCATCAGCCCCACAGCATCCAGCTGACCAAACCCCAGCCCTCCTCCCTGTCCAGGCTGCATGTGGCCCCCAGCATGGCCCCAGGCACCATGCAGACACCTGGCGTGTCCTCCCCAACCAGCCGGGTCTTGCTCAGACTGTTCACCTCCTCGGCCGGTCTCAGCACCATCTAGAACAGGTTTGTTTCCTTGGTGTTGACCTCCCTAACTAGACTGGGGGCCCCCGTGAGCAGGGAGTCTGTTCCCGGCTGTGTATCCCCAGCAGCAACCACGGGCTGAGCAAATGAGCAAAATCCAAAGCCCCTCCCACTGCCCCTTGGAAAGCTCCAGACACACCCGGGTCTCCCCCTCGGCACTGCGGACGTTCGAGGTCAGATCATGCTCTATAATGGGGCCGTCCTGGGCACCGCAGGTGCTGAGCAGCGTCCCTGACCTCCACTGCTCCATGCCAGGAGCTCCCCCGAGTTGGGACAACCACAGATGTCCCCAAACATAGCCCAGTGTCTCCCAGGAACAGAATCACCCCAGGTGAGACCCACCACCCTATGCTCTAGCGCCATCCCCCACCTCTCTCCTAAGAATGACATGGACGATCAGAGGGAGCGATAGGCTGGTGGACCCCCCGGCTCACCGGCTGTTCCAGTTGTGAGCCGAGGCCCCCACCCAGAAAGAAGGGGCAGGCTGGAATCAGAACTACACAGAGGACTTTTCCCTGTGAGGACGGCAGGACACAGAGCACGTGAGCACTGGCTGCCTGAGAGATTTCCTTGGGGACAAAAGAGAGGACACCGTGCTAGAGAAAGTCACCTGGAAGATGCCACGCTGAACGCCAAATACAAGAGCCATGAGAGAGGAGCCAAAACCTACAAGTATGTGACGTCTTTTGTTTCCTTCTCTTTATTTTATTTTTTTGTTCAAGTACGTGACATCTTGAAGGGGTGCCAGCGACTGGCCCTCAGGGGCCATTTGTCCCCATGGACTGGTGGGAAATGGGGCTCAGGCAGCCCCCCAATGACAGGGCAGGGAATGCCTGGCTGTTTCAGAATAACAACCTCCCGTTCAGGTGGTTAGAAGTGCAGTGTTACACCACCAAGGTCAAGGGTCCCGATCCCCATACCTGCCAGCTGCAAGGAAAAAAAAAAGAAAAATAGATAATTCTTTTTTTTTTTCCTTTTTGTCTTTTTTCATGACCGGCAATGGGATCGAAACGCTCGGTGTCGCGCCCGCACCACGCTCAACCAGTGAGCAGGAACCGGTCTCCACATGGGATCCAAACCCTCGGCAGGAGC
>NW_007730604.1:163071-165095 GCF_000696425.1 Galeopterus variegatus
GGACTGGTCTCTATATGGGATCCGAACCCTCGGCGGGAGCGCTGCCACACTCCCAAGCACTACACTCTACCGAGTGCGCCACCGGGCCGGCCGGAAAAAAAGATAATTCTTTGTTCTGGGGCCTATTCTGCGTACTGTAGGATGTCTAACCAGTGTTCCTCTCCCTTCCCTCCCCTCCCAGTCTACCAGTATTCCTGGTGTCTCCTCTCCAGATGCCTGTGGCATGCCCTCTTCCCATAACACTTAACACATTTTATAACTAATTTATGGTGTTCATTTATTTATTGCCCATTCCCCTCCCCTGCCCCCAATACCAAAGCATAAGCCACAGGAGAACAGAGACCTTCAAGTGTCTGGTTTGACAAAGTGTCCTCAGTGCCCTGGAGAGGGCCCGGCACAGGGTAGGTGCTCAGTAAGGATTCACTGAGTAAACAAGAAAGGCTAGGCGGCTGCTCTGGGTCTCAAGCCAGCTGACAAGAGCCTATGCTCCTCACCACTAGGCCACACTTCCCTCACATTCCTTTCTTCTTGGACCCTGATCATCCTCGTCTCTTTATCTGTCTATATTTCTCTCCCGTTTTCTCCTTCCCCTCCTCTGGGTCCCATTTTCCAATGAAACACAGAGAAGCCCTCCCTGCTGTGGAATCCTGCAGGCTGACGGGCACTTCTGCGACATGTGCTAAAACTCAGGCGGCAGCTGGGCAGACAGCCCCAGCTCTGCACATGTCCCAGTGGTCACTGGCTGCTGAACCCCAGTGCCCACCACTCCAAGCCAGCGGATGGAACTGAAGTTTGTACAAAGCCATCTACACATTTCCTTACCTCCAAGGTGGGCTGTTCGAACCAGCCCACACACAGGTGTCTGTGCCTTGGCTAAAGCCCGCTGGATAGTGAGGTTGTGTTCAAGGAGGAACAAATACCCCTTAAAATCACAAAAGGTCACCCTTACACTTTATGACTCTTTAGCAGGTCAGCCACTTGAGGCAAGGATGGTATCGCAATCACTCTGAGAGGCCCCAGAAGACAGGGGACCCTTAGTCCTCAGCCGAGCAAGTGAATGAGCTCTGCTCAAACCCACCTGCAGCTCCAAAGCAGGCTCAGTACTGGAGGAGAAACCCCAGGAGCTCAGGTAAGAGCTGTACAGCTGCTTTGCTGTGAGCAGAGGGGCTGGGGCATTGCAGGAGCAGGCAGCTGAGAAGGGCGGCAGCGTTGACAAGCTAGGAGGCTCAGGAACAGAATCCAACACTCCTAAGGGAGAGGACACTCTCCAAGGCCCGGTTGCTCCTCTGGAGTCCTGCTGCTCACCTAGTTTGCCCAGTAGCATCTGCCCCATGTCCTTGATGTCATTATGCTCGTGGAGCTGGGAGATGTGGTCCCCCAGTTCATCCACTGTAGCTCCTGGGGTGAGGATGGAGAGAGGGAAACACAGACTGTTAAGAAAGCTGATGAGGACCCCAGGCTCAGATAGTAATGAGGCATCTCGGGCTGGCCAGTGAGCTCACTTGATAAGATCATGGTGCTGACAACTCCAAGGTCAAGGGTTCAGATCCCTGTACCGGCCAGCCACAAACAAACAAACAAAAAACCCAGAAAGTACGCATCTGTTCAACAAATGTTCAGTAAGGGCCTACTAGGTGCCGGGCACTGGGGATGTAGTGATGGCAAAATAGACCCAGTCCTCATGAAGGTCCCAGCAGGGCAGGGGATCTGCCCAGCTCCTCATGCCTGGAAAATGTGCCCTGTCCCCTTAGTGAGGGGTCTGTAGCCACATTGGTTCTATGTGACCCTAGCCACAGCTAAGGGACTCAGGGACGGGCACGTGATCCGAGCAGCCAGGCAATGTCCCTCAAGTGTTTCCTTCGGCTGAATGTCTCCCCAAACTTAATTCCCTCTGTAACTGCTGAGGGTGGGAAGTCCTATTACGGTAATTGAAAGGTGGGGCCTGGAAGAGGTGATTAGGTTGTAGGACTGTGCCGTAGTGAATGGGTTAATAATGGTGGCCAGGGGCGTGCTTTTAAGGGCTT
>NW_007730604.1:165758-168662 GCF_000696425.1 Galeopterus variegatus
ACAAATTTCATTTTTCTTATAAATTACCCAGTTCTGTGTATTTTGTCAAAAGCAACAGAAACAGACTAATACAGATGTGAAATGCACATTCAGAGGCTGCTCAGTCGCAG
Source organism: Galeopterus variegatus (assembly GCF_000696425.1). NCBI lineage: Eukaryota > Metazoa > Chordata > Mammalia > Dermoptera > Cynocephalidae > Galeopterus > Galeopterus variegatus. Next base: position 165,869 of record NW_007730604.1, read on the forward strand.
CCATGTGGCTGGAACGAGGGGCACGGGGAACTCAGGAGCTGTGGAAAAGCCAGCTTCCCCTACACACTGACACCCCATCTGCAGAGAGAAGGGAGTCTGTGTGCAGATGAGAGCACTGGCAGAGAGCGTGGCTCCAGAGAGAGACGGTGCCAGCAACAGCTTCCATTCCCAACAGCTGTCCAGTTCCTAGTTCTAGGCCCTCCCCAGGCTGACCACCTCCCTGCCCGAGAGGCTGCTCAGGCACCTGAATCTGACAGCACAGTCCTGTTTTGATGCAAAGCTAGTGCAACTGGGTTTCAGCCACTGGGCACTAGGTAAATGTTAACCATGTCGACGAACCCAAGGGAACTCACTCAAATATGAATCGGGAGATCCCCCTGTCCAGCATGTCCCTCTCCTCCTTCAGTTTCTGAATGTCAAGGTGCAGATTCTCCTCGCGGTCCCATCAGCCTGGCCAGACTTGGGAGATGGCTGCTGAGTGGCAGAAAAGGGCATCTGCTGGACTGACCAGTTAGCTACAATCACAGCCTACCTGTTGTCCCCCAGTTGGCACTCCCTGCTTCTGCTTGGTTATGGGCCCCCAACCCCACAGAATAAGATGATATTTACCAGCTTCCCGTGGACCTGGGTGTGGCCCTCTGAGTAAGTTCTGGCAAGGGAACTTAAAACAGTGTATGAACGTGTGAAAACTGTCCTTCCGGGGTCAGGGCATGACTTTCTCTGGCCTTCTTCCTTTCTGCTGGCAGGAATGTGGATTTGACACTGGAGCTGAACAGCTGTCTCGGATGATGAGGCAGAAGCCACCTGCCAAGGAGGTGGTGGAACGAGATGGAGGCCTGGGTCCCTGAGGACTGTTTAAGCCACTATTATTTGGGGTTTTCTTTCACTCCCAGCCAAACCCAGTCCTACCTAACAGGCCAGCCCTGGCCCCCAACCTGACCCCAGAGAGTCCACCACAGGTGTCCTTCTGGCACTCTCCCCTCGGGTCTGTGATGTCCCTGGGAGACTCTTCATCTCTCTGGAACTCAGAGGCCTCACCTGTGAGAGTGGATGATAACGGGTCTGCCTCCAAGGTTGCTGGAAGGATTCAGCAAGATGACCAGGAGATGCCCAACAATAGGGAAGGAATGGATAAGCATGAGCGAGAAAGGCCTGATCTGTACAGTCAGACGCCGCAGGAGGGTCGAGGACAGCGGGTGCTGAATTTCTCGGAGAGAAAGCAATCCCAACGCAACCTCAGAGAGAAGCCCGATCCACCAGGTCCTTTGGCAAACGTGCGGCTTCCCACCCGCATCGTCTGGGCTCACTGCGGCTTATCCATCACCTTGCCTGAGACCGTACCACCTCTAGGGGGCCCTCCTTGTACCCCCAAGTCTGGATTCCCCTCTCCCCCTCATAGAACTGTGCTCATACTGTCCTGGATGTTTTTCTTGCCTGTTCATCCCCTCGGCCTGGGCTCCTGGAGGGCAGGGGCTTTCTGGCACACGCTGCATCCTAGTGCGTGGCTCTGAGCAGGTGCTCAGTCCATGGACAAATGAATACGCGTCTTTCACCATCTCACTGGAGGCTGCTGCTGCTGCTGGTGGCAACCCCGCCATGGGGAGGAGAGTTTTTCTTGGGCAGCTTGCTGGAGAAGAGACACTATTAGCAGGTAAAGGAGTGCACAGTGGGAAGTCGAGCATTCGTTCTCCTGATTGAGGAGCTGGGGACACACTCAGAGGCAGGGCTGGGAGAGAGGAGACACCAGGGAGCAGGAGAGGTGGCTGGTGCTGGAGAGGGGTAAAGCATCAGAGGAGGCGGGGGGAGGGAGGGGACAGTGGGTAGGGAGAAGAGTTGACCTCTGACATGCCAGGACGCCACTTCCTTGAAGATTGTAGGGCAGGAGGAAAGGGAGGGGAGGGATTGAGAAATGACCTGGAGATTCTCGGCAGAACAGGTCTGCTGGGAGAAGCCCCCCGAGAGGCCGGGGTGGGGGGGGTGTCGGCTGCTGTTGGGATGGAGAAAAGGGCTGGGGACAGCACTGACTTCCACGGGAGAGGACTGAGGGACACCAGCATGCTCACAGGGGATCAGAAAGCCCCGGGGCAGCTTCGGCTAAGTCCTGGCTCAGTCCTGGAGAGGCGGCTCAGGGGAAAGCGTCTGGATCTGATGGGACCCACAGCCCGTGTTCTTCTGTGGAACAACTCTCTGGGCAAGTAAATGACCATGGGTCCCTGTAGGGGACAGTTAGGGAATGGTGCTCTCCCGGGTGGGCATAGCCTCTCTCGGAGATGCGCACTGATGCCGTGAGTAGACCCCTGCCAGGTGCCCCTGCGCGGTGAACACCCTGCACAACTGTGCATGACTCCCTCGTGCTCCACTGTCCCTAGTGTTCTAATACGAGCCACTGGATCCCCAGGGCAGAGGGTCTCTGCTGGTCACAGACACGCCTGCAGTGGAAAACCACAGAGTCGGTGCCCACGGAAGTGTGGCTGTGTGCCACGTCATACCCCCCGCCAGCAGCTGGGTCCTGGCCAAGCCCCAGGTCGCATCACCCCCTCCGCAGGTGGCAAGCACTCATCAGACGTCAGAGACAGCTCTTTCCTGCCACCGCGACAGACAGGCCCGCTTTGCAGGGCACCCCGCGTGGCAGGGGGGGAGGTCCAGGACGCCGTCGGAGCCGCACACGGGGCTCGGGCAGGAGGCTGCAGGGGGAGCCCAGGGTGCTGGGAGCGGCCGGCGCGGGGACGGGCTCGGGGCTCACAATGCCGCCACCGCGGGAGCGCGGGAAAGACGCCGGCCCGGCCCCGGCCCC
>NW_007730604.1:168971-176925 GCF_000696425.1 Galeopterus variegatus
CCATTGGCCGCCGCCGCGCCTCCCGCCCAATCACCGGGCTCGGCGCCAGAATTCGAATCTCCGTCTTCGTTTGAATCTGGCGGACACGACCGGCGGCCTCTGCGCGACAGCCCCCGGGCCTGCGGGGACGCGACCCGCTGTGAAGTTCAAGATCATCTAATTGTCGTTTCCACAGCTCTGTTATGCCTTCAAAATAGGATTTTTATGCTTCTTCTGGCTTTTTCCTGGTCATCGTGCTGGGCATTGGGCTGTTGCAACATCTATATCCTAAGGAGAAGCTGAAGTCACAGCACGTTTGTTGTTTTTGCTTTTGTTTTTGTTTTCAAAAGATGACCGGAAAGGGGATCTTAACCCTTGACTCGGTGTTGTCAGCACCACGCTCACCCAAGTGAGCCACGGGCCGGACCTATATAGGGATCTGAACCTGTGGCCTTGGTGTTGTCAGCACCGCACTCTCCCGAGTGAGCCACGGGCCGGCCCCCACATTTGTTTGTGAACAGCTTTTATTGAGATGTAATGTCCACGCCACACAACTCACCCATTTAAAGTGTATGATTTGATGGATTTGAGCACACTCAGAGTTTTGCAATCACCACAGCAATTGTACAACACTTTCATTACTCCCAAACGAAATCCCTTAACCATCATCCCCAATTACTCCATCCCCTCCAACCCTAGGCAACCATTAACATGCTTTAGTTTCCTACAAATCTCCTCATTTTGAACATTTAATAAAAAGCGTATCCTACATTATGAGGTCCTTTGTCACTGGCCTCTCTCACTTAGCGTAATGTTTTCAAGGTTCATGTGAAGTTGTAGCATGTGTCAGCACCCCAGTGCTTTTTATGACTGAATAATGGTTATTTACATGGATATCCCACATTTTGTGTCTTCATTCATCAGTTCATGGACACTTGGCTAGTTCCACCTTTGGACTGTTGTGAATAATGCTGTTATGACCCTTTATAGTCAAGGTTTTGTGTGGATGCATAGTTTTATTTCTCTTGCCATATACCTAGAAGTGGAACTGCTGGATCATAAGGTAACTCTGCACTGAATCCTTTGAGGAACTTTCAGGCCGTTTCCAAAGTGGCTGCACCACTGTACAGTTTTCCCAGCCGCGCGTGTGGGTTTTAATTTCTCCATATCCTTACAACACTGTTTTTACGCACCTTTGTGACTATAGCCATGGTAGTGGGTGTGAAGTGAGATCTCATTGTGTATTTGATTTGCATTTCTCTGATGTCTACTGATGTCAAATAGCTTTTTATGTGCTTATTGGTCATTTGTATATTTTCTTTAGAAAACTGTGTATTGATTTTTTGCCAATTTAAAAAAATGGGATATTTATCTTTTTATTATCAAGTTCTAATCTTTTTTTATATATTCTGGATACAAGCTCCTTCTAAGATATAAGATTGGGCCGGCCCATGGCTCACTACAGAAAGTGTGGTGCTGATAACACCAAGGCCACGGGTTCGGATCCCATATAGGGATGGCCGGTTCGCTCACTGGCTGAGCGTGGTGCTGACAACACCAAGTCAAGGGTTAAGATCCCCTTACCGGTCATCTTTTAAAAAAGAAAAACTGATAAGATATAAGATTTGTAAAATTTTTCTCCAATTCTGTGGTTTTATTTTCATTTTCTTTCTTTCATGTTTCTTTTCACTTTCCCTGTGACATTCTTTGAACGTCAAAAGTTTTTAACTTTGATGATGTTCAGTTTATCCATTTTTTCTTTTGTTGCTTGTGCTTTTGATGTCACACCTAGAAAGCCATCACCTAATCTAAGATCATGAAGACTTACAGTTATGTGTTCTTCTGAGAGTTTTACAGTTTTAGCCCCCCCAGTTTGGTCTTGAGGCACCCAAGGGGGAAGGCTGATGGGACTGAGAGCCCGTGCTGGGAGGAAGGGGGTGCTGTGGAGTGTCAGAGGAGGAGCATCTGGCAAGCAGGAGTGACCTGGATGGGACCCAGCTGGGAAAGAGCAGCTACACTCCCGGGATCAGTGAAGGGACCCTCGAGGAAGGGGGCGAGTGGAGAAGCACCTGGAGGACTGGATGGGGGTCTTTGGAGGTGGTTTCTGGGATGAGAAAGTCTAGGGCAGAGCTGTGAGGAGTCTGGAAAGGGACTGTGAAGTGACACACTCTCCCCTGCTGTCCATTCCTCGCCCACCTCCTGAGCCCTGGGGCCCTACGCCCCGGGGTGAGGGGTTGAACAGGCACAGGAGGGGCCAGGGCTGGGGCTGGACAGTGGCCTCTCTGCTCTGCCAGGTGACTTGAATTCTCTGACAACTGCCATGAAGGGTCACACAGGAGCTGCATAGACACCAAGCGAGAGCTCCGCCCATTTCCTCAAAGTGGGGGGTCTCTCCCTGGGGTGGGTGGGGCCAGTGACCCGCAGCTCTCATTGTGACTCCATCCTTCCCTGTGTCCTGGCCATGCCCTCATTGGCATCATTTCTCTCATTCACCAATGAGCTGTGACCATTGAGGACACGCCTACTTCCGTGTTGCCTGGCACTGCCCGCTCCCACCAGCTCTGGCTCAGTTGCACATCTGCGCTGTCAGCTGAAGGAAACGATTCCCCAGTGCCTGGATGGTGGTGACGTGGCCCCCCTTACCTTTTCCCTGCCTCAAGATGTCAAAGGAAACCTGACAGAGGAAATGGACTGTGGCCAAGAATAAGGTATAGCATGTTGGGTTGGAGGCCCCAGACACAGCCCGAGGCCCCTCTGATGGTGGGACAGGGGCAGGACTTGGTGTCGCTTCTGAGGCACATGGGGCTTGTCCCTCTGAGCCTATTGACTCCCCTCACCAAAGTCTTCTCAGCCATCCCTGCGCCCTCAGCCATCCCAGCCCCTGCCCTCACCAGCTGTCCCCTGTCATTACTGCCTGGAGCCCGGCCTTTGACCTGATGGCCCAGTCCCCTAAGTCTTTTCACCCTCATTCCAGCTTCTCTGGTCGTGGCACAAATTTCCATTTGGAAGGGCACTCAGGACTAGGGGAACCAGGACCGAGAGGTTTCTGTCTCCCTCACTCCCATCACTTAGACATTTACTACCTGAAAATCCTACATATCACCAGTGAGCTTGAAATGTTGACAACATCTTTGGGTGACAATTGGGAGAATGGGTTTGGTTTGGTTTTCTCCCAGGTTTCTACTCTCTAGAGACACTTTAAATCCCATTTCTAAGTCTGTATCTCACATTAGAATTCCCTAGGATTCAGTCAGGGCCCTCTGCAGGGAGATGTGCTTATCTTCTGTGGGACAAATCCTGGGCAGCTGAACGTCACAGCTTGAATCTTGCCCAGATCATCTCAATCTGGGGTGCCACAGGATTCATAGGGGGCATCTTTCTAATGAATGAGATTTGCTCGATTCTTTTGAGAGAGGAAAAATCTATTAATGAACTCAGGTGTGACATTCATCTAGATCTGTAAGATCATAACAGACTTCTCTCTGAAATGACGCTTGGGTTGTCCTCTTTTTATTAGGTCCCCAGATCCCTAGGGGTGTGCCCTCATGACTTCTGCCATTAGGATACATTGATGTAAATGTCTGAGAAGTACTGGTGTTCAGCTCTCACCGCTCTGTAAGGGAGGACCCCAGTGTCTGATTTGTACTTTGCCAACTGGCAGCTGCTGATTCATGACAAAGCCCCAGAAGACTGAAGTTAAATTCCATTATTGCCTTTTTTAGTCATGTTATCGGTCCATTCCTTCAACCATTTAGTGATCATTACAACACCTTGTAGGGCTGCTGGTGGCATTAAATCAGATGGTATAAGGAAGAATATTTTGGAAAAACTGTAAAGTAGGATGGAAGTACAGGGGCGTATCGGTCTCCTGAATATTACTGCTTTTCCCTTTCACAGTTAAGAGGTCACCGATGGAGAAACAGCCCTGGTGGTCCTGCAGAGCAGAGAATAAAATGACAACTGGCAGTAGCCCTGATCCAGCCACTTCTGGGGGTTGCCATTTGCCTAAGGAGGTGGGTCTCGGCTGGTCAGGCTCCTGGAAACAGGGGGCTCAAGAGACAGTGGGGGGTAATGGTAAGGATCATGGAAGAAGTGTCAGGGACTGGTTAAGTCTGGGTTTGAATCCTGCATCTCCCTCTGCAAGGGTATGATTTAGGACTCGTCTCTGAGTCTTCTCCCTTGAAGCTGTGCACACAGATAGACCATGAGCTTGGCTCTCATCGGGTCCAGCTGCAGGAAGCACAGGATGATGTTGACAACACCAAGATCCAGGGCTCAATCCCTGTACTGGCCATCACAAAAAAAAAAAAAAGTACAGGATAAGAGCTGTTCAGGAGGGGAGGGACGATGGGGGAGAGAGACCTTGAGAAGTGGGCATAGAGGGGCTGCAGGAGGAGGCCTGGTCCAGGTGAGGCATAAAGAGACTTTTGCCAGCTGATGGGGAAGAAAGGACAGCAGAGAGCTTAGCCATTGAGGGGGACAGAGTGTCTCCATGTGCACTCTCATCTCTTCTAGCCCACATCGTACATCAGTGGGGAGGCCTTTGTGACATCAGTGGGGAGGCCTCTGTGACATCAGTTTACATGAAGGAGCTGGAGGCAAGTGCCCTGCGGGCCAGCCTCTTGACCACCTCCCATGGTGGGGGCACCCAGCCCCTCTCTGCCAGCTGAGACAGCCCCCACCCCACCCTAATGATCGCTCTCTCTACCTCTCCCCCAGACCTCCTCCACCTCTTCCTCTCTGCACGTGCCTCGGAGCAGATGCCTAGATCTAGCAGTAGCCCGGTGCTCCAGCTGTGCAGAAAACAAATGTCGAAGGAGCATGATCCAGGAATTGGTAAGAGTCCAGTGGGGTCCCCTGATTCCACACTGCCAATCCTGGCCTCCAATTTCCCCTTGGGGATCTAAAGAAAAGGGGCTGGGGGTTCCTGTGCCAACGGAGAATGGGCTGCTCAGGGGCCTAGGGGGAGGGACCTGGACCATGCGGCATGGCTCTTTCTGTTGCTGCCCTGTCTGTCACTCTCTCTTCTCCAGACACCCCTGCTTGACTCCTCGCCACACATGCCCTCGGCTGTCCCTTTGCTGAAAACACTAGACTGACTGTTGTCTGAAGTCCTGTGTTCCCACCCTGACTTAGTTCCTGCTTTGCTCTGTCTTTGGTTTTGAACAAGCCACCTCTCCTGCCAGGGCCTGAGTGTCCTGAGATAGAACTAGAGGGTGTCAAAGGCCCCTTTCAGCTCTAAGAATGAAAGATTTCTAGGCACACTTGAAACATCAGGGACACAGGGATCTTGCCTGTCCTTTTCATACCTGGATCCCTGCTGTTAAGAACAGTTCTAATCCCATAGTGTGTGGTTCCTGGTGAATACATGCACCGTTGTAAATCACAAGCTGGGAGAAGGGTAGTCTTTCCTTTCTCAGCCTCCATTTCTAGAAGTTTCTGTGGCTGTCCTTTTTGAGACCAGCCGCACCGCGCTCAGCCAGTGAGCACTGTGAGCGCACCAGTCATCCCTGTATAGGATCCGAACCCGCGGCGGGAGCGCTGCTGCGCTCCCAGCACCGCACTCTCCCGAGTGCGCCACGGGCTCGGCCCTGTGGCTGTCCTTTAAAGAGAATCCAGATTCGGATGTTCAGCTCTGTAGCTGTGAGTGAAAAGCAACAAAGATCCAAGTTCTCTTTCCTTGGGAGTTTGAGGAGAGTTTGTCAATTTGTGTCCTCATAGGGTCTGAGAGCTTTTCCTTGAAAATCCCTTCCTGTCCCCTGCCCACCACTCTGGTCTGGGGAATGGAGCTGAGGGGGACAACCTCGGTCAATTTCCTGTGATGCTCCACACAGAAAAAACAGCACCAGGAAACTCTGGACCAACAGGAAAGAGGAACATGGCTTCTTTGTTCGCTCCTTCCATGTCCGATGGGTTTGGGGAGAGACTCAGATGGAGAGGCCGCAGGCTTGTCTTGCCCACTCCCAACCTGGAGAAGGCTCAGCCCTGCACCCCACTCTCAGCCCCACAAAGTCCCTGAGAATCTGGCCTCACTGGTGGGCCTGTCCTGGACCATTGGTGGCATTCTGGGGTCCTGTCCCTTGCTGCTGCATCTCTACCTCCCTAGTAAGAGACGTTTTTTCCTCTTCCTACCACAGGAGAGTAGGTGTCAGCAGGCGAACTCCCTGCGGGAACAACTGCAGGTGAGTGGACTGTATGGCATCCCTCATGTCCCCTGGAGAACCTTCCTTTCCCTCTCTCAGCATACAGTTGGCTTTTCTCCCAAAGGCTCAGATTTGGACCACTGACATCTTAATTTCCAAAAAGGCACAGTTAGGGAGAGCCCTGGCTGACACTCACCATGGGGTCTGGCAGAAAGCAGGTGTGCATCTGGGGACCCTTCCTCCCTCAACCTGGTGCCTTGCAGGCCTTTGGGGGAGTCCCTGGGGCTCCATCCTGACCTCTGTCATTCCAGGTGGTATGAACATCTAGCGAGCTGCCTGTGCTCACTTGAGTGCAGATAAAAGAGCTGCAGTGGAGTCTGACCACTGTCTCTGCACAACAGAAGGAGGCGGAGAGGGTGAGTCCAGCCACCTGCCCTCACGCTTGCACCTCCACCCCCGGGGGGGAAATGGCCTTAGAGAATTAGATAGACCTGGATGTTCACATCCCAGCTGTAAGTGATGTTAGCAGTTAATCTCTAATACTTTATTTCATCTATAAAATGGAGAATAGTAACTGGCTCTATGGTGGTTGTGAGGATTCAGTGCATTGTTAGCATGGTGCCTGGTGACACACTCAATACAGAGTCAAATGCTGGTGATGACAGTCATAACAATGACAACATGACCCGATATCCCTGGGCCTCTGTCAGCCAGCTGTAAATCAGATCTCTTTCCCTGCCTCTTCCACCCTTACTGAGTTCTTGGTAAAACCAACTGGGAACATGGGCTTGGAAATGCTTGAAAAAGATGTCAAGTGTGATTCAGGGGAGGAAATGTCACTGCGGAATGGTGGCTGCAGGTGTTGGTGTTCGTGTGCCCGACTCCATCTTCTCCCTGCCGAATCCTGACTTCACATTTCTGCATTTGCAGTCCTACCACGACCTGAAGAAAGAGCGAGATGCTCTCCACCCGCACTTGGAGGACAAGAAGTAGGAGGGGACAGTGGATGGCAGGTCTGGGGGCCTCAGCGCAGTCGATGTGGTGGGAGGTGGGAGGGTACAGGTGAGCACGATGAGGGGGACGCACAGGTTTCAAAATGTGCAGAGCCAAGCTCTGGCCCCAGCGGTGCCAGTGACTCACGTGTAGCCTCAGGCAATTCATGTCCACTCTCTGGACTGGCACTTGTGACTTGGTTCCTGGAATCCCCTTCTCATGCCATGGTCCTCTGGTTATGTGGCAAAGTCAGTGCATGATCACCAAAGTGGTCTTTTCTGTTCCTCATTCTTTCCATTCTCCTCCACCTCTGGCCACAGGAACAGCAATGAGGACCACAAGTGTCACAAGTCCCAACTGAAGAGGAAGCTTCAGGTCCTTGTGATGGAGAAGGCGGCCTTGCAGCTCCAGATGAAGAAGCCACGACAGGTGAGCGGCTGCAGCACAGGGTTTTGGTTTTATGGGAGTGAGGTAGAGAGGGAGGTGACAGCCTGTCCGTTCTGCAGCTGCTCCCTCCATGGCTCACCCCCTATGCTCTGGGCAGGTGCACACTTCGAGGGAGGAGCAGGGCCTGAGTCAGGTCCAGGAGCCAGAGACCTGTTAGGTCGATGTAAGCAGGTGGACAGGTAAGCTGGGGCTGGGGTGGCCTGGGAGCAGGCACGGGGAGAGAAAGAGGTGTGCACCAGAAGACGGCAAGTCTGCTCACCTGAGCCTCAGTGTCCCTATCTGTAAAGAGGGGTGGGTGCCCATTGTCAGCCACCCACAGTTGTCTCTAGCATAAGAATGTGAAGAACTCTATTTGAAAGTGGTTTCAATGATTGACCATCATCTGGGCATGA
>NW_007730604.1:177896-179104 GCF_000696425.1 Galeopterus variegatus
GGAGCCACCAGCAGGGCCCAGCGAAGAAGAATGGGGGCTACAGGTGGAGGCTGAGCAGCTGCAGAAGCAGCCGGAGAGCCTGGCGGGTCAGCTACGGCTCAGGCAAAGGACAACGAAGGTCTGAGCCACCTGAACCGGGAGCAGGAGGAGCGGCTGCTGGAGCTGGAGCAGCTGCTGGGCTCTGAGGCAAGCAGCACAGGTAGGTGCTGGAGGGCACACAGTGCCACCATGCCACCACCACCTGCATGCTGTCCTAGGCCCGTGAGCTCCAGGAGCAGCTGGCTGAGCTGTACTGGCTTCCTCAGCCTGGTGAACCACCCGCCCTGCCAGCCTGCCCTTCACACTAACCCCCTGGGCCTTTGTTTCCCCACCTGTGAACTGGGGTGCTGGAGACCTCACGGGAAATGGTACCTGGGAAGTCACCTGTGAGCCAGTGCCCTGCGGCCCCTTCCCTGTGCCATGGGTCTCCAGCGGCATCAGGGGCCGCTGATTGCTTCTCTCCATCCGGACCAATTAGAACATGGAGGTCCCCAGTGCTGCAGTCGGGGCAGCGTGAGAAGATGGAGCTGGCTGAGAAGTTGGGCCAGAAAAGAAAAAAAACTGAAAATCAGAAAACAATCAAAGAAAAAAAGACAAGAAACTACGAAGAAGAAGGAGAAAACACCAAGATGAAGGAGAAAACACCCAAAGGGAGAAAACACCCAAAAGAACAAAACACCCATAAATGAAGAAAATACCCAACATAGGAAGAAAACACCCAGAAGAAGGAGAAAACAACCCCCAAAAGGAAGAAAACTCCCAGCAGAAGAAAACACATTAAATAGGAAAACACCCCAAAGAGGAAATCGCCCAAAAGAAGAAGAAAACACCTCAAAAATAAAGAAAACACCCCCAAAGAAGTAGAAAACACCCACAACAAGAAGAAAACACCCCAAACAGGAAAACCCCAACAAAAAGAAGAGAATCACAACAAAAAGAAGAAACCCCCATAAAAGAAGAAAAAAGAAAAAAAAAAAAAAATAGAACAAACGCCTAACAAAAAGAAAACTCCAGTTCCAGCCCGTGACTCACCTGGGAGAGCGTGGTGCTGACCACACCAAGTCAAAGGTTAAGATCCCCTTACAGGTCATCTTTTTAGAAAAAAAATTTTTTTAAAAAGAAAAAATAAAGAAAACTCCAATAGAAAGAAGGAAAGCCACCCATGAAAA
>NW_007730604.1:180772-181899 GCF_000696425.1 Galeopterus variegatus
CACCAAGACAGGCCAAGGTGGCCCAGGGACAGGCCAGTCAAGTGGGGTACTAAGTGGTAGGGTTGCCCTTAGTGGCAGGATGGCCCTTATGGCTGTGGTCTGCTAGGGGCAGACTAGTAAAGGGGGCTGTATGGCACAACAATCACTGGGTTCCTTGGGCAGGACAGGCCAACTTGGCCCATAGCAGTAGAAGGCCCTTGGCAGCCTAGGAGCCAGGGCAGCCCTTAGTGGCAGGCAAGGGCACAGGAGCCCNAAAAAAAAAAAAAAAAAAAAAAAAAAAAAAAAAAAAAAAAAGAGAGAGAGAGAGAGAGAGAAAAGAAAGCAGCAGGGTGCCCTTACCAGTAGTCCAGTCTCAGGGGCCTATAGGGGAAGACCACTGCAATTGGTCCCTTAGGCAGGTCAGACCAGGGGGCCCTAGGGTCAGGTCAAGCCAGGGAGCCCTAGGGTCAGGCCAGGGCAGGGGGCCTTTCGTGCCAGGGCAGGCCAAGGAAGCATTTATGGCAGGCCTGCCAGGCCAGGCAAAGCCAGGGGAGTCTTAGAGCCAGAGCAGGCCAGGGGGACCCTTAGCATGAAGACAGGCCAAATGGTCCCTGGATAGACCAGTCAAGGGGGCACTTAGGGCATATAGGACTGCCCTTAGTGGCAGGGTGACCCTTACGGCAATGGTCGACTAGCGGCAGAGCAGTAAAGGGGGGCCATGTGGCAGGTCAGGCCAGTGGGTTCCTTGGGCAGGACAGGCCACTCCGGCCCTTAGCGGTAGGAATCCCTTGGCAGCATGCTTGGCCAGGGCAGCCCTCAGTGGCAGGCAAGGGCACAGGGGCCCTAGGGTCAGGCCAGGCCATGGGAGCACTTAGTGGAAGGCAAGCCCAGGCAGGGGCACCCATAGCAGGCCAGGACAGAGGTGGCCCATGCTTCCAGGTCAAGAAAGGCCAGAAGGGCCCTGGGGACAATCCAGGACAGGCCAGGGTGGTCCTTGGCTCTGGGCCAGGCTGGGCCAGACAGGCCCACAGTGCCATGCTGGGTCAGGCCTGCAGAATCCTAAGGGGGATCCCAGGGGGGCTCTTAGCACCAAGACAGGCCAAGGTGGCCCAGGGACAGGCCAGTCAAGTGGGGTACTAAGTGGTAGG
>NW_007730604.1:183181-184152 GCF_000696425.1 Galeopterus variegatus
CAGGCCAAGGGGACCCTAGGGGGCTCTTTCTTTCTTTTTCTTCCTTCCTCTCTCCCTCCTCTCTTCACTAACCTTCACTAACCTTTGCTAACCTTCCCTTAACCTTCCCTAACCTTCCTTTAACTTTCCCTAACCTTCCTTAACCTTCCCTTAACCTCGCCTAACCTTCCCTTAACCTTCCCTAACCTTCCCTTAACCCTCCCTTAACTTTCCCTTAACCTTCTTTAACCTTCCCTTAACCTTCCCTAACCTTCCCTTAACTCTCCCTTAACCTTCCCTTAACCTTCCCTTAACCTTCCCTAACCTTCCCTGAACCCTCCCTTCCCCTCCCCTGTATCCATCCTTCTTTCCTTCTTTATTTATTTGGGGGCTCTTTCTTTCTTTCTTTTTTTCTTTTCTTTCTTTTTTTCTCTCTCTCTCTCCTTTCTTTCTTTCTTTGCTTCCTTCCTTCCTTCTTTCCTTCTCTCTCTTTCTTTCTTTCTTTCGAGTCCTAGGGGACAGCAGGCCAGGAGACCCCTTACTGGAGGCCAGGCTAGGCCAGGCCAGAACAGGGGGCCACTTAGAGGCAGGTCAGTCCAGGCCAGGGGGCACTACGGGGGCTCTTTTCTTCCTTTCCTCCTCCCTTCCTGCTTGCCTTTTCTTTCCTTCGTTCCTTCCTTGCATCCTTCCTTCCTTTATTTTTTTCTCTGGGGGCTCTTTTTTTGTTTCTTTCCTTCCTTCTTTCCTCCCTTCCTTCCTTCTTTGGGGTCTGTTTCTCTCTGTCTCTCTCTCTCTGTCTCTCTCTCTCTCTCCTTTCTATGTTTCCTTCTTTCTTCTAGCCCACCCATGTCCCTCCTGGCCTGCCCTGCTACTAACAGGCAGGAGGCCCTGGCCTGACCTCCCCTTGGGCCCCCAAGAAAGAAAGAAAGGTCCCCCCAGGGTACCCCCAGGCTGGCCTGCCTCTAAGAGACACCCTGGCCTCACTTGGCCTG
>NW_007730604.1:187143-187390 GCF_000696425.1 Galeopterus variegatus
GGCCAGGGGGCACTAGGGGGGCTCTTTTCTTCCTTTCTTCCTCCCTTCCTGCCGTCCCTTACCTCCCTCCCTGTCTTTCCTCCCTTCCATTCCTGCCTTTTCTTTATTTCTTTCCTTCTTTCCTTCCTTTTATCCTCCTTTTTCTCTTTCTTACCTTCCTTCTTTTTTTCATTGGGAGCTTTTTCTCTCCTTCTTTCCTTCCTTTCCTTCCTTCTTTCTTTCTTTGGGGTCTCTCTCTCTCTCTCTC
>NW_007730605.1:0-28356 GCF_000696425.1 Galeopterus variegatus
TTAAGTGCTAAAAGGAAGGAATTATCCACAATGAATTTGATATCTAATTATCCTTCAGAAGGGATGGTAAATGAAAATATTCTCAGTTGAAGGAAAACTAAAAGAATTTGTTACTATAAAATTTACCCTTATAAATTGTCTAATGAAAATTCTTTCAAAAGAAGGAAATAAAATCTATGAAAATTTATAGCATCAGGTAGAGAGAAGGAACAACAGAAAGAGCAGAAATAAAGGGGCATACCATCACTATTCTTTTCCTTAGATTTATAAATTACTTAGATGATTTAAACAAAAATAATAACTCTGTCTGACACACAGAAAATGATACTTAAAAGTGGGAAAGATAAGTGAATCGAAATAAGAAGATTTCCACACCTAACATAAATAGATAAAATGTTGATACCAATAGGCTCTTATAAGCCATCTATCTATCTATCTATCTATCTATCATCTATCCATCTATCTATCTATCTATCTATATCTATCTATCTATCTAGGTATATAGATATATACCTATAGAGCAACCATTTTGAAAACTATACAGATATACTCAGAAATATTATCAATAAATCAGGATAGAATCCTAAAAAAATGTGAGTGACCTAAGCAACCTGTGGTAAAGTAAGAAGAGAAAAACAGAGGAGTGAAAACCAGAGGAATTAAGTAGAAGACAAAAAATCAAATGGCAGACTTAAGTACTAACATATCAACAATTATAATGCATATATATAAACTAAATGCAATAATGAAAAGAGAGAGGATTGGCAGAGAGAAAAAAATATACAGCCTGGCTCTATACTGCTTACAAAAAACTCACTTCAAATTTAAGAATATAGATATGTGTAAAATAAGAGAACAAAAAATATATGCCATGCAAGCATTAATAAAACAAAGTGGATATGTTAGTATCTTCTATAGTAGCCTTCAGAGTAGGAAATAAGGAATGATATTACATAATGATAAGAGGATCAATCCACTGAGAAGACATAACAATTCTACACGTGCACACATCAAATAGCATCTCATACATAAAACAAAACGTGAAAGAAAAGCATGAGCTGTGGACTTTAATACATCTTTGTCAGCAACTGACAGAACTATTAGGAAATCAGCAAGTAGACAAGAAATCTGGACAACACAATTAACCAACAGGATCTAATTGATATACCTAAAACACTCCACTCTACTGCAGAATGTACTTTTTATTTATGCTTCCAAGGAACATTCACCAAGATAGACCATATCCTAGGCTATGAGCCAAATCTTAAGAAAATTAGAAGAACTGAAATAATAACAGTATGGTCTCTGAATGTAATGAAATCAATCTAGTAATCAATAGCAGAAAGTCAATAGACAAACCTCAAAATACTTAATATTACACAACATGTTCCTAAAAAATGTATCCATCAAAGAAGTCTTAAAGCAAATTTTAAAAATATACAAGACTGACTGAAACAAAAACACAGCCTATCAGAATTTGAGTTATGCAACTAATACAGTACTGAGAGAGAAAATTATATAATTAAGTATTTACCTTAAAGAAGAAGAAAATTGCCAATTCTACCTCAGCTACCACTTCAAGAACCTAGAGAAATAGAGAGAGATTAACCCAAAGCAAACAGAAAAAAAGAAATAATGTAGTTAACAAATAAATGAAATTGAAAAGAGTGAAAAATAATAGACAAAATCAATGAAACAAAAGCTGATTCTTTAAAAAAATCAGAGAAATTAACAAACCTCTAGTGAAACAAAGAAAAAAAAAGCAGGAAAACACAAGTTACCAATATCAGGAATGAAATGAGGGATATCTCTACAGAAATTGCCAGCATCAAAAGGATGGCAAGGGAATAATAAGAAAAGCTCTAGACACAAAAATTTGAAAAGGAAAACACAAGTTACCAATATCAGGAATGAAATGAGGGATATCTCTACAGAAACTGCCAGCATCAAAAGGATGGCAAGGGAATAATAAGAAAAGCTCTAGACACAAAAATTTGAAAACTGAGGTGGAATTGAACAATTCTTGCAAAAGCACAAATTGCCACAGTCCTGTAATGTGAAATAAGTAGTTAGGATTCACTTGCAATTATTAAGAAAATTGAATTCAGAATTTAAGAACTCTTCCCCCAAAAGTAGTGGACAAATTCCTCAAAATCAATAAAGTATTAAAACTCAAGCAAGTTTAATAGAGACCGGAACAGCCTATATCTGTCAGATAAATTAAATTTGTAAATTGGGTTTGGTATCACTGGAGAGTTCTACAAAACTTTAAGGGAATTAACACAAATTTTCAGGCAATCTCTTCCAAAAAATAGAAAAGGAAGGAATACTTCCCAGCATATTTTATGTGATGGCTATTGTCCTGTTACCAAAATGGGACCAAGCCAATTAAAAGCAAAAACAAAAAATAAACAAACAAGCAAAACTACAGAACAATACCTTTCATGAATTTAAAAATAAAAACCCTCAACAAAATATTAGCAAATAGAATCTAACCACATACGGAAAGAATTATACATCATGACAAAGTGAGATTTTTTTTTCCCAAGTATGCAAGGCTGGTTTGACTTTTGAAAATCCATCAATGTAATCCATCATTTCAACAAGCAAAATAAGAAAAATTATAGAATCTGCAGTAGACAAAATTGTGTCCCCCAAAAGATACCCATATTCTAATTTCCAAACTGGTGAATGTGTTACCTGACATGGCAAAAGGGATTTTGCATATGTGATTGAATTAAGGATTTTGAGATAGATTATCCTGGATTATTGGGGTGGACCTAATGTAATAACAGAAAATCTTATGAGACAGAGGCAGGAGGATCAGAGTTAGAGATTTGGTTGATAATGGAAACAGAGGTGGGAGAGGAACAGAAAGAGAGAGAGAGAGTTGAAAGTGATTATTTGCTTATCTTGAAGGTAAGATGGAAGAACAGGCCATGAGCCAGGGAAGGTAGGAATCCTCTAGAAGCTGGAAAAAGTAAAGCAACAGTATCTTTCCTATAGCCCCCAGAAAAAAACACAGCTGTGCCAACAAATTGTTTTAGATCTTGTGAACTTTAGAAATGAAATGTAATAAATTTGTGGTGTTTTAAGCCAAGCAACTTGACAAAATCCCACTCCATTGATGATGAAACTCTCAGTCAGTTAGCAACATAGGGCAATTACCTCATCTTGAAAAAGAGAGTCTACAAAAAATCTACAATTATCATACGTAAATAGTGTAGGACTGAATGTTTTCCTCAAAGATAGGCAAGGATGTTTGCTCTCATTCCTCTTATTCAACATAGTAATGAAAGTTGTAGTGATAGCAATAAAAAAGAAAAGAAAAAGTCATACAGATTTATATAAATCGATCAATCTACCTTTACTTGTACATAAATGATTGTCTACATAGAAAACTTTAGGGAGTCTACAAAAATACCCTTAGCACTAATAAATGAATTTAACAAGGCTTCCAGGATGAAAGGTAAATGTGCAAATATCCATTGCATTTCTATACACTAGCACTGAGCACAAGGAAACAGAAATCAAAAATTCAATACCATTTACCGCCACTCCAAATAAAATTAAATACTCAAATATATACTCACAAAACACGTACAAGATTTGTACAGAGAAAATTGCAAAATGCTGATGAAAGAAATCAAAGAAGACCCAAGTGAATGGAGAGATAAATGGTGTTCATGCACTGGAATACTCGACACATTAAAAATGTCAACTATCTCCTAACAGGCTTATAGTTTTAATGCAATTCTTATCAAAATCCCAGCAAGGTTTTTTGTAGACATAGAAGAGCTTATTCTAAAATTTATATGCAAAGGCACATATCCAAGTATAACTAAACAATCTTGTGATAAAGAATAAAGTGGAAGCCAATATTGTGCACAATATCAAAGCTTTACGTGTGTGTGTGAATATATATATTTATATATATATATGCATGTAAAGTAATTAAGGTGGTGTATTATTGGTGGGAGGACAGTCACATAAATCAGTGGAACAGAATACAGAATACAGACCCAGTAATAGACCCACATAATATACCCAATTGACTTTTGACAATGGTGGAAACCGATTCCATTAAGGAAAGATAGCCTTTTCAACAAATGGTTCTGAAGCAACTGGGTATCCACAGGCAAAAGAACAAACCTCAACTAAAACCTCACACTTTATGGGCCGGCCTGGTGGCGCACTGCTACAGTGCGCCGCCTGAGAAGTGCAGCGGTGCTCCCGCCGAGGGTTCGGATCCCACATACAGACAGGTTCCCGCTCACTGGCTNTCCGGACACGAAAAAAGACAAAAAAAAATAAATAAATAAAATAAATAAATAAAACCTCACACTTTACACAAAAATTAACTTGAAATGGAACACAGATATTCAATTATAAAACATAAAACTATAGATTTTTAAAAAATAATAGGAAATCTTTGGGATTTGGGGCTAAGCAAAGATTTTTTTAGATTTTAAAATAAAAGCATAGTCCATAAAAGGAATAATTGATTTTAAAAGCTTGGACCTCATGAAAGTTAAAAGAACATTTCACCTGTAAATACCCATGTGAAGAAAATGAACAGAAAAGCTACAGACTGGGGAAATTTATTTGCAAACCATGTATCTAACACTAGTATCTGGAATATATAAAAATCTCAAAACTCAAAATTAAAATAAAAACCAAGTATGAAAACTGTCCGACATAAACAGACCTGTCCCTGAATATGATACACAAATGTCAAATAGAATGTAGAAAGATATCATACATCATTAATTCATTATGAAAATGCAAATTAAAAACACAATGGGACATTACACACCTATTACAATGGCTAAAATAAAAAATAACGACACCATCAAATGCTGAAAAAGATGAGACACTGGATTGCTCATACATTGCTGGTGGATATGTAAAACAGTGCAGTTACTTTTGAAAACAGCTTGATAGTGTGAAAAATGTAAACATATGGCCATCGTATGACCAAGCGTTTGCATTCATGGGTATTTATTCCAGAGAAATAAAAAGCTATGTTCACTCAAAAAATCTGAATGCAATTATTAAAATCAGCTCTGTTCGTAATAGCAAACAACTGGAATCAGTCCAAATATCCTTCAAGAGGTGAATGGTTGAACAAACTGTACTACATACATAGTCTGAAATAAAAATCAGGAATATAAGGAAAGTTCCTATTGATACACAAACAACTTGGATGAATCTTCAGAGAATTATGGTAGTGAAAAAATTCAAATTCTAAAAGTTTACATACTATATGATTATTTTAATATATATATTTTTAATTTACTTGCATATATTTGTGGGGTACAGTGTATTGTTTCAATACTTGCATGTACTGCATAATGATTCACTTAGAGTAAATAGCATAGTTTTGGACCCATTAGTCCACCAGTTCTCCTCCCCACCACCCCCTCCTCTCCCAACCTCTGCTTGCCATTATTCTATTCTCTATTTTTATGAGAACCACTTTTTTTCTTTTTTAGTTTCCACATATGAGTGAAGTCATGTGGTATCTGTCTTCCTGTGCCTAACCTACTTCAGTTAGTTCCATCCATGATTCTGCAAATAATAGGATATCATTTTTTAATAGCTAAATTGTATTCCATTGTGTATTAATGCCACAGACTTTTTTATCCTTTCATCCATTGATGGTCATTTAGGTTGATTCCATCTCTTGGCTACTGTGAAAAGCCTTGTGATAAACATGTGAATGCAGGTGTCTTTGACATATTGATTTCATTTCCTTTGGGCATATACCCAGTAGCAAGATAGCTGGGTCAAAAGGTAGATCTATTTTTATTTCTCTGACTAACCTCCATATTGTTTTCCACATGGCTGTACAAATTTACATTCCTACCAACAATGGGGGAGGTTCCCTTTCCTCTGCATGCTCAGCAGCATTTATTATTTTCTGTGTTGTTGATAACGGCCATTCTAACTGGGGCGAGATATTATCTTGTGGTTTTAATTTACATTTTCCTAATGATTAGTAATTTTGAGCATTTTTTCATGTGCTTATTGGCCATTTGTTTGTCTTTTGAGAAATACCCATTCAGGTTTTCTGCCCATGTTTTGATTTATTGGGCTATGTGCTTGCTATTGAGCTGTTTGAGTTTCTTTATGTATTTTGGATATTAGCCCCTTGTGTGATGTGTAACTGTAAACCCTTTATCCCATTTTGTGGGTTGTGTCTCCATTCAGGTTTTCTGCCCATGTTTTGATTTATTGGGCTATGTGCTTGCTATTGAGCTGTTTGAGTTTCTTTATGTATTTTGAATATTAGCCCCTTGTGTGATGTGTAACTGTAAACCCTTTATCCCATTTTGTGGGTTGTGTCTTCACTTTGTTGATAGTGTTGCTAGCTATGAAGAAGCTTTTTAGTTTGATGTAGTCCCATTTGTGTATTTTTGCTTTAGTCGATTGTGCCTTTGTACACTTGCTCAAAAAAGTGATGCCCACTCCCATTTTGTGTAGCATGTCCTATTTTTCTTCTAGAAGTTTCATAGTTTCAGGTCTTAAATTTAGGTCTTTAGTCAATTTTGAGCATTTTGAGTTGATTTTTACGTATGGCAAGAGGTATGGTTCTAGTTTCAATCTCCTGTATGTGGATATCCAGTTTTCCAAGCACTGTTTATTAAAGAGGCTGTCCTTTCCCCCACTGTATCTTCTTAGCCCCTTTGTCAAAAACCAGTTGACTGTAAGAGCATAGATTTATTTCTGGATTCTCGACTCTGTTCCATTGGTCTATTTGTTTATTTTTATGTCAGTACCATGCTGTTTTGGTTACTATTGCTTTATTGTATATTTTGAAGTCAGGAAGTGTGATGCCTCTAACTGTGTTCTTTTTGTTCAAGATTTCTTTAGCTATGAGGTCTTTTGTGGTTCCATACAAATTTTATCATCTTTTTTTTCTATTTCTGTGAGGATTGTCATTGGTATTTTGATAAGGATTGCATTGAATGTATTGATTGCTTAGGGTAATATGGACGTTTTGATGATGTTAATTCTTCCAACCCAAGAACATGGGATATCTTTCCATTTATTTGCATTCTCTTCAAATTTTCACCATTGCTTTATAGTTTTCATCATAGAGAGGTCTTTCACCCCCTTCATTAATATTTTTATTCGTTATGAATATTCATGACATACAAAGTTGATAGTCACTCCTTGTGCCCAAGGTGTGAGGGCCAGATTTGTACTGGCAGCATACCCATTACCATAAATTGCATTTGCACCCTGTGTTTCCCACCCAATTATACCCAACCTCTCTCTCCCTCCCACTTCCCCCCATATTCCACTTTGTAGCCCAAGGAATTTACTCTTCTTCTGCATGTCCAGTACACTACTGTGTTCTTTTTTTCCTTCCCTCTTTCCCTCTTAGCCCCCACATATGAGTGAGTACATGTGGTATTTATCCCTCTGTGCTTTGCTTATTTCACTCAACGTAAGTTTCTTCAGGCTCATCCATGTTGTTGCAAATCTGAGAATTTCATTCTTTTTAATGGCAGAGTAGTATTCCATGGTGTATGTATACCACAGTTTCCTTATCCAATCATCCATTGATGGACATTTAGATTGGTTTCATGTCTTGGCTATAGTAAACAGAGCTATGATGAACATGAGAGTGTAGGCATCCTTTTGACATGGTGATTTCCATTCCTCTGGGTATACCCAGAAGTGGGATTGCTGGATCATATGGAAGATCTATCTGCAGTTGTTTGAGAAAACTCCGTACCGTTTTCCATAGTAATTGTACTAATTTACAGTCCTACCAACAGTGTAGGAGTATTCCTTTCTCTCCACACCCTCGCCAGCATTTGTTATACACTGTCTTTTTGAATCTAGCCAGTCTAACTGGGGTGAGGTGGTATCTCAATGTAGTCTTAATTTGCATTTCCCTGATGACTAGTGATGTTGAGCATTTTTTCATGTACCTGTTGGCCATTTGTATGTCTTCCTTTGAAAAATGTCTATTCAGCTCCTTTGCTCATTTTTTAATTGGGTTATTTGTTTTTTTTACTGTATAATTGCTTGAGTTCTATGTATATTCTGGATATTAGTCCCTTGTCAGATGCATAGTTGGCAAAAATTTTCTCCCAATCTGTAGGTTGTCTTTTCACTCTGTTGATTGTTTCCTTTACTATGCAGAAGCTTTTTATTTTGATATAGCCCCATTTATTTATTTTTTCTTTTACTGCTTGGGCTTTTGGGCTCATGTTCATAAAGTCTTTTTGCCCAGACCTAGTTGCTGAAGTGTTTCACCTATATTTTCCCTTAGTAATGTTACAGTTTCAGGTCTTAAGTCTTTAATTCATTTTGATTTGATTTTAGTGTATGGTGAGAGGTTCATATCTAGTTTCATTCTTCTGCATTTGGATATCCAGTTTTCCCAGCACCACTTGGTAAAGAGGCAATCTTTCCCCCAATGTAGATTTTTGTTGCCTTTGTCCAATATCAGATGGCTGTAAGCCTGAGGGGTGATTCTGGGTTCTCAGTTCTACTCCACTGGTCTAAATGTCTATTTTTATAACAGTGCCATGCTATTTTGGTTACAGTAGCTTTGTAATATAATTTGAAGTCAGGTAGTGTTATGCTTCCTGCTTTATTTATTTATTTATTTTTGCTCAGGATCATTTTGGTTATTCAGTCTTTCATTGCTCTGTATGAAGGGTAAGATTGATTTTCCATTTCTGTGAAGAATGTCATTGGTATTTTGATGGGGATTGCATTGAATCTGTAGATCGCTTTGGGTAGTGTAAACATTTTCACAATGTTAATTCTTCCAATCCAAGAGCATGGAATATCTTTGCATCTTTTTATGTCTTCTTTAATTTCTTTCAGAAGTGGTTTGTAATTCTCATTGAAGAGGTCTTTCACCTTCTTGATTAAATTGATCCCTAGGTATTTTATTTTTTTCATTACAATTGTAAATGACCTTACTTTTCAGTTTATCTGTGCCTTTTGAATGGGCAGTTTAATCCATTAACATTTAGGGTGGTTACTGACAGATATTGTTTAATTCCTGTCATTTAATTGCTTTTTGTTTAGATATTTTAAATATCTTTTGATCCTTACTTCCCCTTTTATTTCTTTTCTTCAATGTCAGTTGGATATTTGAGGTGGCATGATTTAGCTTCTTGCTGTTTTTCACTGGCATTTTTGTTTTAATGGCAGGTTTTGCTCTTTATTGTACATCCCTGGTAGTGACATTCGTTATTCAGATTCCGGATGAAGGACTCCTTTGAGAATTTCTTGCAGGGATGGTTGAGTGGTGGTGAACTATCACAATTTTTATTTGTCTGGGAAATACACTATTTCTCCCTCATTTCTGTAGGAGAGCCTTGCTGGATAAAGAATTCTTGGCTGGCATTTTTTTTTTCTTTTATTTTTTTGAGTATATCATTCCACTTTTTTCTGGCCTGTAGGGTTTCAATTGAAAAGTCTGCTGTTAGTCTTATCGGGGTTCCCTTATAGGTGACTTGACACATTTCTCTTGCTGCTTTTAGGATTCTCTCTTTGTNATATTTGAGGTGGCATGATTTAGCTTCTTGCTCTTTTTCACTGGCATTTTTGTTTTAATGGCAGGGTTTGCTCTTTATTGTACATCCCTGGTAGTGACATTCGTTATTCAGATTCCGGATGAAGGACTCCTTTGAGAATTTCTTGCAGGGATGGTTGAGTGGTGGTGAACTATCACAATTTTTATTTGTCTGGGAAATACACTATTTCTCCCTCATTTCTGTAGGAGAGCCTTGCTGGATAAAGAATTCTTGGCTGGCATTTTTTTTCTTTTATTTTTTTGAGTATATCATTCCACTTTTTTCTGGCCTGTAGGGTTTCAATTGAAAAGTCTGCTGTTAGTCTTATCGGGGTTCCCTTATAGGTGACTTGACACATTTCTCTTGCTGCTTTTAGGATTCTCTCTTTGTCTTTGAACTTTGCAAATTGGATTATAATGTGCCTTAGACAGGATCTTTTTGGATTGAATCTGTTTGGGGACCTTTGAGCTTCTGAATCTGAAAGAGTGCATCTCTCCCTACTCCTGGGAAGTTTTCTGTTATTATTTCCTTGAACAGGTTTTCAATACCTTTTCCTTACTCCTCCCCTTCTGAAGTACCCATAATTTGGATGTTAGAGCACTTGAAGTTGTCTGCTATCTGTCTTAAATATTTCTCATTATTTTAAATTCTTTTTCCTTTTTTTTTATCTGCCTGGGTTATTTCAAAAAGACTGTCTTTGAGATCTGAAATTCTTTCTTCTGCTTGCTTCTCTTAAATATTTCTCATTATTTTAAATTCTTTTTCCTTTTTTTTTATCTGCCTGGGTTATTTCGAAAAGACTGTCTTTGAGATCTGAAATTCTTTCTTCTGCTTGCTCTAGCCTGATGCTTAAGCTCTCTGTTGTGTTTTTAATTCAGTATGTGAATCTTTCATTTCTAGGAGTTCTGCTACATTGTTTTTTAAGGTATTAATCTCTTTGTAAATTTCCTCCTTAATATTGTGAATATGTTTTCTTGTGTTCTCTAAATGAGTCTTCTTTTATTTCTTCAAGTTTTCTTAAGATCATTGCTCAGAATTCTTTATCAGACATTTCAAGGATTCCCTGTCCTATGGGGTCTGGAATTTGAGCATTACTGTATTCCTTTGGTAGTGTCATATCTTCTTGTTTGTTTGTAGTTATAGTATTTTTTTCATTGATATTTGGTCATCTGGTAGAGGATTTGCTTCTTCTGTTACTCTGGCGTTGGCTATGAGGATAAAGACTTCCTTCTTTATTTGCGGACTCTACTCTTGACTCTTCTTATATCTGTGTAGTTGAGTGAGTAGGAGGTTGCCTGTAGAGTGGGCCTGGCTGTGACTGTGGTAGTAAACTGTCCTTGTGGCGACAGAAGGTTTGGCAGTATCTATATTACACCACCTTGGCTCCTGTTCTAGCTTTCTGTGGCTGTAGACTGAGCCCCTCATGCTGTGAAGGTATCAGATCACCTCTGTGCCTGCTGGGCTGTGTGAGCTTCCCTTCCAACCAAGGGCCTGAGACTGGACCCTGGTGCCACATGGGTCTTGGCTGACCTCAGGGGCTGCTGGGCTGTGTGTGTTTCCCATGGGGCCCAGACTCTCCTTCATTAAATTTATTAGGTAATTCATTTTTGGGTAGCTATTGTGAATTGGATTACTTCTCTAATTTCTTCTTCAGCCTTTTCATTATTGGCATATAAGAAAGTTATTGATTTTTGTGTGTTAATTTTGTATCCTGCCACTATACTGAATTCATTTATTAGTTCTATTAATTTTTTGGTGGATTCTTTAGGGATTTCTACGTATATAACCATGTCACCTGCAAATAAGGATAGTTTGACTTCCTCTTTTCTGATTTGGATGCCCTTTATTGCTTTCTCCTGCCTTAGTGCACTGGCTAGAATTTCCAGTACTAGGCTGAATAAGAGTTAAAACTGGTGGATTGTATCAGTGTTCATATCCTGATTGTGGTACTATACTATAGTACTGCAAAATATTACCATTGGGGAAACTAGGTAACAGGTACAAGGGGCTTTTCTGCTTTCTTTCTTACAACTTCATGTAAATCTACAATTAGCTCAATAAAACAACAATAGAAAATCCAGAACACCTAGGGAAAATAAGAAAGACTAATAGAACAGAAGAGACACCATTCATACCTTAGATAAAATTATTTTTAATAAATGCAAAACATTCAGACATGCAAAAACACACAGATTTTTTCCTTATATCCTTTTCAGAAACAGATACTTGACAATATATCATCACAAAACAGTGCCCCCCAAAAAGAGGAAGTTGAGATTTCTGTAAAGCTAAATTTGAGGGACTTATCAAGAAAGCAATTAGACTAGATTAAAACTTGAGGGCTCCAGAAGAGGTGTTTCAAAGAAAAATAAATAAACCTCGTGCAATAAAAATATGACTTTAAGGCTGGTTAAACATAAGGTGAATATGAAGCCACATTATTTTTTCTTGGCAGTAGCATTAAGAAATTGAAGTTATTCAATAATTTCAGGAAAACAAAATCTGTTCATCAAAGCTGTGATTAGTTGGTGCAAGCTAACGTACATTGTTTCAAAGAATTGAAGTACAGGGTAAGCAAATGCATTTATCCATGAAGCTAGGGACACTGTTCATTGAATATATGTAGAGTTTTTAAATTCATAGCCAGTTCCTTATTATACAGCTACTGTATAATTCTGTTTATTATTCTTTGGCATGATTAAAGGCATCTTTAAGTTGGACTTTTAATCATGTTCCCTGGACTTTATGAAGTTTATTATTCTTTGGCATGATTAAAGGCATCTTTAAGTTGGACTTTTAATCATGTTCCCTGTAAGCTATATAAGTTTAGCAAGTATGAGAAGGGCCAAAGATATCAAAAAAAAAGTGTTGATTTCTTCCAAGTTCTAATTAAGATAACCTTTGATTACAACTGGATTGGATTACTAAGTGTCTGTTTTATTAAATGTATTTTCATTCTTTGTATCATTAATATTTCTTCAGATAAAATGTAATCTTTTCAAACCCAGTAATAACCAGTGGTTCTAAATGGTTCTAGTATTTCTACAGAATGTGTTTCCTTCTTTGAAATTAATGGGAGTTTTGCAGGTCACATTAATTAGGTGTGATTGTTTATCAGGATGACAATATGTTGGACATTTTAATGGGTTCAGAGAAATCTGTGAGTATCAGTTAACAGGCACATAATGAAAAAGTCAACCTGATATGAAAAGGAGAATTGTGTATAGTGGAAAATGAGCTATTAAAATGGAAAAAAAATGCAGCTGGCAAAGAAGCAAATAGAACACATTACACTGATGAGCAATTTCTCAACCTTGGGAATAGGGTCAGGATGAAAAATGTTACTACAATGGAATCGTCCCTTAACCATTACATTTGCAGTTTTCCTGTAATGAGTGAGAAATCCTTATCAAGGAAAAGCAATTACTAAAGAATGTACCTTCTGGGAAGTAAATTTATAAGGTGAACACATTTAACCTAGAGATTAAATCTCAAAAAAATAAAATGATCACTAATGTTCTCACAAAACACTAACATTTTATTGGTTGCCAGAAGTTGCTGACAGGTTGTTAATAACAATAGTAAGTATTGAAAAGGGTGTCAAGCTTCCTGTTAAGCAGTCTGTGTACTTGTCAATTTCAGAGATTCATTTTATTGTGTGTACACATTATCAGATAAAATCAGTAGGTGGGTTGGTGTTGCCACATCCCCCACCTCACTTTGACTTGAGAAAATGCACTGATATTTCTATTCAGCTCTGCCCTAATGCACCTGACTACTTCCTGAAACATTAATCAACCACAGCCAGAATGAAAATCAATAGAACCCTGAAACATAGCTCTGGATACCAGAAATAAGTATGAAAAAAAGAGAGCATGCAGCATCTTTCTCAATGTTTTGGAAAATTGTGCTAGCATTGCAAAAGTACAACTGTTCTTTTTTTCCCTTCCATAAACAGCTGTGGATATGAATTTTATACAACATTTTCAATGCAAGGTGATGTATTCCCAAAACAATATTGTTAAAGGCCGAGTCTCTGTCCTCTACTGGCTGTTATTTATGATTACTGCTTTGTGGTAAACAAAACACCAAACACAAATAAATAATGGTGTGCTGTATATGTACCTTTTTCTCCACAGTGTAAAAAACAAAAGTATACTTTTTGATATTTGCTCAGAAAGGGGTCTGTTTATGTAAATCAATATTCTTTTCAAGAGGGTATATAATAAAATAAAAGTAAGTTGGGCAATAAATTCTGTTGTATGAACTAATTGACAGATTCAGCTGATAGACTACAATCTGGGACATGAAAGATGGAAAGCAGTCCGCTGCATGTGAATAAGAAGGCCAAGCCTGCTTGTTCTCTCTCTCTCTCTCTCTCTCTCTCTCTGTCTGTCTCTCTCTCTTACACACACACACACACACACACACACACACACACACACACACACACACAGTTAAATACACGTAAGCAGAGGGGAAATTCTTGACTTTGTGATGATTTTTGATGTTAAATTTGTGTTTAATTTCAATTGTTTATTCATCCATATTTGGTTTAATTTTTAAAATAAATGGGGGACATCCTTCAATAATTATTGATCCTGGCTTTACCATTAGTACTTGTATAAAAAATGTCAGGAAATAATTTTAAAAATAGTGATAATACTTCCATATTTTAGAAAAGAATTGAGATATAAAGATGTAAGATTTGTTTATAGACCAATAACATAGTGAGAATTTAGTAATCATTCTTGGTTCACAATCTTGATGCACTGAAAACAGAAAACTTAAGGAGGTAGTATTTCATTTTATTTCTGAGTCAGATGTACTGGGATTTAATTGTGTTCTCCTACATTGTATAATTCTCACTAAAACACAGACATTATACTTCTGCCTCCAGACCCATAAATAGTGCCTTCTGTTTTTTTTCTCATGCACTATATCAGTTGTCCATCATACATAGAAATTAAGAGAGCATGTGCTGTTATCAACACTATTTTACAGATGAGGAAAGTGACCTTCAAATAGGTAGAATGTATATACCAGATAGACAACTCCTATCCAAATTAGCCAGGGTTTATTCAGGTATGGTTCTCTCTGAAATGTTTAAACATTCATCTACCTCACACTTTCAGGGAGGTTCTGCCTCTTCAGAACTGATTTCCTTTTGCTTTCCCTTATTTGTTCATTATGCTTCATTTTTCCTTACTGAGGCTTAGTCAGGGAGTTGACATGTTCCACCAAAAGGCTGAGCTTTATTTGATCCAATAACAACTAAGCTGTAGACTTTTTGTTTCTTTTCCTCTGTTTCTCATTTCTCAAGTTAAAGTTCCTGCCGACAATTTGATACTGATTCAACCTAGCATAAATTTATTTTTTCTCATTTTTTAGAATTGTTGCTTTTATGTTTCTGATTCAGTCTCTTATGAATTGGGAGTACTAATACATTTTGCAAAGGGGTTGGCGTGCAACTCAAGTGGGAAGAATGAATCACTGATCTTTCTCATGGCACTACCTTCCTTTCAGGTTCCACAACTCTGGCACATCTATTTGACCTATGATCTTTATCCTTTTGTCCTAAGATTCTGCACTTCTGATTCCATTTGGATACAAGACTGAGAAAACTGCACTTCAGGTTATATGATTTTCAAAAATTATTTAGGAATAAGATTCTGAGTGCATGGGAATTCCTGGGGGTATCTTATTTACATCAATATAACTGATGCCTCTGTTAATATCTGCTAGACAGCACTGATTCACAGCATAAAGTGAAAGCCCAGAACATAAAGCAGTAGGGATTATTGAAAGTGTTAAAAATTGTAAAGAAAAAAACAGTTAATTTGAGCTACACCTCTCATCCCTATCACTTCTTTCCCACTGTTAAAGAAGATAATTTAGCAGTAGGGATTATTGAAAGTGTTAAAAATTGTAAAAAAAAAAAAGTTAATTTGAGCTACACCTCTCATCCCTATCACTTCTTTCCCACTGTTAAAGAAGATAATTACCCAGCAAGTATTAGAAGAAATTCTCAGAAAGGAGATAAGGGCAGATATAAATCTTTAATAATAAATAATAAGGTATAGGCTGTATAAAAATGTTATTAGAATAATTTCCATTGTTTTAGGTGGATCTTGAAATTTCTTGGGAATAGAAGAATAAAAGATGATTTCTAGTCTCTACAATGATGGTATTTCAAAAACCAAGTCCTGTTTTTAAATATTAGGGTGTGATAGTTTTCCCAGTTTTATATGTATGCTTTGAGTTCATTTCTTAAAAAATTTTACAGACTTCTTGTCCCGTTATCTTCGAAGAAAATTGTTCTTTTTTCAGCCGTTATTTACAAACCTGCTAGCGAGGAACCAGTCTTTTTGTTTGTTCTTATTCTTGCAGCCACACTCTGGCTACTCATGGCTATGCACGGGATGAATTTCAGAGGTCAAGAAATTTGCCTTAAAGTTACTTGGGGCTTCACCCTGTGTTAATCTTTTTTGTCTAGTACTGGGCATTCTGAGTCAGTCTGTGGCTTTTAGGTGCTCTATATGGACTTTATATTAAAGAATCAATTACTGCCATGTTTTCATATTACTTAAGGATTATGAATAACAAGAATTACATGTTATATGCTTGCCTAATATTGAAAAAAGAAAGCTATTAGCTTTAGTATTTCATTCCCCAAGCATCATTGATGATGTTTTCTTCTCATGGGATATGCACACTCAAAATGTCATAAACTTTCATTATCAGTTTAACAGGATTTATCCTGATTATATATACCAAGCTCTATCCTAGAAATCATATATATGCATCATGTATACATTATGTACATAAATTTGTATATGTAAAGAGCTTAGACGCTACTGTGGGACATAGCATTATGGTAGTATTTTCTATTATGATGTTTCATTTAACTTCTACAATGTGATGTAAGAGATTGTTCCCTCATATTATATATTGGTAAGTAATTGAAGTTCACCAGTTAATTAACTTTCATAAGTTAGTATAATTAATAAATATTCATTCTGTGATTTAAATTCATATTTTTGATTCCAAAGAAGGTACTGATTTCACGAGATTATTTTATATCTTTATATATAGGTAAGTAATTGAAGTTCACCAGTTAATTAACTTTCATAAGTTAGTATAATTAATAAATATTCATTCTTTGATTTAAATTCATATTTTTGATTCCAAAGAAGGTACTGATTTCACGAGATTATTTTATATCTCAATTTGGGGGGAAACCCTCATAATTTCAACCTCATAACAATCAGGAAACAGTTATTCGCATGTAAATCTTTTTGTTTAAGTAGAGAAACACCACACTTTAGAAGAGATATGAATACCATAATTGTCAGTCCCAAAGAAAAAAATTACATGATTCTGAAAATAAATGAAGAGAAAAAAGTATTTAGGGACAAGATTGTCTACTGCAAAGCTCCTCAACTAAAGCCTTGAATTCTACTCATATGTCTTCATTTTGAGCTATATTGATTCTTTTATAAAATACAACTCATAAGAAACTTTGAAATATATTTTACTAGCCACAAACAAATTAAAGGCAGTAGAAATATATACAGGCTATTTGAGATAAGTATCATTACTGTTGAGTTTTCAATGATTGGCCCAAAGAAAATGAGAATTTAAAAAAGTAAAATTTTATAAAGAAACACATGATACAAAATATGGTGCTCAAAAGTTGGAAATCAAAGCATCAAAACAAACAAACAAACAGAAATGTGAAAACAGTGTCCTCTGCTTTTAAAGATCATCGTGTTTATAATGTATTTGGCAAAGACACTATGAGTTGCTATTTCAAAAGTATCACTAATAGAACTAGGCTTTATTTTACTTGGGATGTTCACTATGTTCAGGATATTTTTCCTCAGCAATTGTATATCCACAAACACATGCATACAGTCCCATAATCTCATATGTGAACAGTCTGTGATCATAACTAGAATGCAGGAGGATAAAATCAGGATTGTGCTTGTAAATGTAGCAAGATTAAATGTCTAGCTGATATCCAGGAAATACAACACCTGCTGTACATTTTAATTTATGCCGCATTATCCAGACAATGAGTCTTTAAAGATCTTCTACAGTGAATTAGAAGTCATTATTTTAGTAGTCATTATTTCTCAGTATTATTGATAGCAAAGTGTAATATTATAAAGAAGTAGGATATCATTTGTGTCCAGTGACTCAGACTGCAAAAGAATGTTGCAAAATTCTGGTGCCTTGAAATGATGGGAAAATTACACATAAGGGCAGAAAACATATAAAACACACACTTGATATGATGCATATTATTTTAATATGATACAAAAAACTTCATGTACTCTTCCACTAAAATATAAATATTTATACAGTGTTTCTGGCAAAAGGGAGATAATGGTAGAAATTATAATAAAGAAAATGCATGCAGTTCATATACATTTATGAATTTATTGTGAAGTGTAAAGTATTTTTAGTTCCTTGATCTTTCATGAATTCTATTTGAAAATATTTGTCATATACCCAACATCTACCAAGAAGAGTGGTAGGACTTAAAGATACAGACCTATATATCCAGGTGCCTACTGGACATCTCCAGCAGGACATACAATGGGCAACTGAAAGCCAAAATATGCAAAATGAATTTACTATCTTCACTTTTTATCATTCACCAATTCTTCTCTTATATCCTCTCTATTGATAATTAGCCTCACTCTCTACCTTATTACTAATCTTGACTCTTTGTTTTTTCTTACTTCATTTCTGTGTACACAGTTATGTACTAAGCCTCATGGATGGTACCTTATGAACTGCAATTTAATATGTCCTTTTCTCTTCATTCCATTTCCAGTTCATCCAGGTCCTCCTCATTTCCCATCTGGATTATTACAATTAATCTCTGTGCTTGAAGTTCATTCCCCTCATATCCATTCTCATCAACGATGCCAGTATGCTCTTTCTTCATTAAAATGTACATTAGCTTGTGTCCATCCTGCTTTAAATGCTTCAATGGTTTCCCATTGCTTTAGAATAAAACTCATATTACTTAGGTGGACTAACAAGTCATTCAAAATTGGTTCTTGATTACCTTTGCTGTTTTATATCTAATAATTCTCTCACTTATATCCTTTTTTCCAATCACAGTGAACCATTTATAAGCTCAAAACATACACAATTTCACTTTTGGTAGATATCTTTGATGCTTTTGAACCTGTTGGTCCATCAATTTATTCAAATGAATGCCTTTTAGACATTGAAGTGATCACTTTTTATGTTTTTCTAACCAGTGTTAAGTCCCACTTTTGTATAGCAGGAACCAGAGTAACTTTCTTATCCATTTCAGAAGAATGTGGAAATCAACAACATAAGATCAATAAGATTTTCTCTTAGGGCATTCCCATCTTGAATGCAAACAAACAAGGGAAAAAGGCAATTAGAGGAGGACATATCTAAGAGGTGGCCCAAAACTTCTTGTTATTGAGTAGATAATGCTTATCAAAAACTTTTTTTTCCCACTGATAGTATTTATTAAGTATTTTTCTGCTTCTATCAAAATTGTCATATGGAGTTTTTCTTCTCTGTTCTGCTACTTGGTTAATGGCAGTGGTTTATTTTTAAAATTTAAAGTCTTCATA
Source organism: Galeopterus variegatus (assembly GCF_000696425.1). NCBI lineage: Eukaryota > Metazoa > Chordata > Mammalia > Dermoptera > Cynocephalidae > Galeopterus > Galeopterus variegatus. The sequence goes on from NW_007730605.1 coordinate 19,181, forward strand.
TTTGGAATATACTAACTTTGTTTTGATGCATAATCAGGATTTGCAGAGCAGATTGTTTTTAATTTAGAGGTCCAATATACATACAAAAAAGTTTACAAATGATTACTGTAGCTCAGTGAATATTCAAAAGTAAAACACTTTCTTGGAACCAAAACAGGTTAATAAACAATTGCTATAGACAATATTTTTACCCACCCCTCTCCCCCAAATTTTTGCATGGAAACCTAATCCTCACTATGATGATATTTGGAGGTGGGAACTTTGGGAGGTGATTAGATCATGAGAGATGAGCCATCATGAATTGGATTATTGACCTTATAAAAGAAACCCCAGAGAGCTTCCTTTCTCCTTCTATCATGTGAGGACACAGCAAGATGGTTGTCTATGAATCAGGATACAGGCCCTCACTAGACATGGAATCTTCCAATCCCTTGATCTTGGACTTCCCAGCCTCCATAACTTTGAGAAATGAATTTTTGTTGTTTGTAAACCACTCAGTTTATGGTATTTTGTTACAGCAGCCTGAACAGACTAAGACATCAGTATAAGATACCCCAGAAACACACTTAATTTCCCCTTCTAGTCAATATTGAAAGCACTCTCCTGATTTCTATCACCATAGAATACTGTATCTTGTTTTTGAACTTTATATAAATAAAAAGGATTCTTTGGAGAACCTGTATCCAATGATTGGTTGGCATGGGATATAAAAGGCTGACTTCCCTCCTTGCTTACACTTGGATAAATTCTAAAGTGCCTTTGCAGTTTCAAAGCATCCTATTGGTGGCTCTGAGGCTTTGTTATGTCTGTGACACTTCAGAAGTAACCTTACCTCTTTGACCTTCTGTCTTCTTTTTAGAAATAAGTATAGTACATAATGTTTAAAGTTATAATGAGAATTATATGAGATGATGCATATAAAGTCAGTGCCATAATGCTTAGGATATAGCTAGTATCTGTTGCATACAACTAGACTCTGTATTCAGAATTCGTCACATTTGAATCCTAAATTTCTATAGAGTGAATTCATTGTCCAAATTCAAAAATTTCCTTGTATTATCTCCATTATCCTTCTTGTTCATTACTATAGCTGTGTAACATGTCATCTTTAAATCTAGTGACTTAAAATAGCAACCATGCTATTATGTTCACAAATTCTGATGGTCAGGAATTTAGAAAAGATATAGTGGGAACAACTTGATTCTGCTTGTCAGTATCTGGACCTTCAGCTGTGACAACTCAGGGGCTGGTGCTAAGGGACTCAAGTGAATGGCCAGGGATGGAAACATCTGAAGACTCATCCACTGGCGTATTTGGCACCTACACCTGGAGGGTTCAAAACCAGGGATGCATTGGAGCAACACATGTGGTCTTTCTGTTAGGCTTGGCTTCCTATTAAAATGGTATCCTCAGAGTAGTCAGAGCTCCAACTGTGAGTATTTAAGTAAACTAAGCTGGAAATTGGGTCACCTTTTCTGACATAGCCTCAGAAGTCATGCAGCGTAATTGCCACTTCTATTGCTTATAAGAAAGTCACAGGCATACCAAAAAGCCTTACCAAAATAGCTAACATTTTAATGTCTCCATGAACAACTACTTTTTTTCCCATTATTTTCAAGTATAAGTACCAAAGTGATGGGGATATATCCCATATCCAGTTCATGAGAGAATTAAAAACATTATCTTGTAACATAATTGTAAACAATGGTGAATGGTAGAAAGGAAAAGTGAAAGGGAATATGTGAATTACAACTCAGGGTATTGATTTAATTTTGTGTTTCCTGAGGACTTGTCTAAGGAAGTGGCATTTAGGCTTAGATACCAGTGGTTCCTGAAATTATAAACCCTTTATCTCACTCACCAATAATCTTGAAGAAAAAACAGTTGTCTAATAAAAACCACATCTCTCAGCTAGGTAAAACATGCTTCAGAAAACTCCTTTTCAGGAGATACCAGTGACTCAAGGTCACTATTAATTAGAAGATGATTTGACACATAAGTGCATTGGAATGACATATAATCAAATGCTTTTGAAAAGCCTGCAAGAAGAGTCCGTGTCAACCAAACAGACCTAATTGGTTGGAGATGTTTGTGTTCATTTACTACATTAACAATCAGATATGCCATAGCTCATCATTCCCAAAGGAGTCTAGTGAGAGTTGGCCCTGGCTTTTAAAGATTACTTCTTATAAAGACTCTCTACAAGTTAGGTATAGATAGAAAGTATCTCAACACAATTAAAGCTGTATATGATAAACCCACTGCCAATATAATCCTGAATGAGGAACTAGGTAAGGATGCCCACTCTCACCACTCCTATTCAGCATAGTGTTGGAAGTACTAGCCAGAGCAATCAGAGAAGAGAAGGAAATAAAGGGTATCCAGATTGGAATAGATGAAGTCAGACTGTCCCTGTTTGTGGATGATATGATCCTACATATTCAACAGCCTAAAGCCTCTAAAAAATACTCTTAGAGTTGATAAATGATTTTAGCAAAGTTTCAGGATACAAATTCAACACACAAAAATCAGTAGTATTTCTAAACTCCAATAATGAACATGTAGAAAAAGAAATCAAGAAAGCTAGCCCATTTACAATATCTGCCAAAAAAAATAAAATACTTAGGAATAAAGCTCACCAAGGATGTGAAAAATCTCTATGAAGAGAACTACAAACCACTGTTGAGAGAAATTAAAGAAGACAAAAGAAGATGGAAAGATATCCAGTGCTGTTTGATCAGAAGAATTAACACTGTGAAAATGTCCATATTACCCAAAGTGATCAACAGATTCAATGCAATCCCCATCAAAATTCTTATGACATTTTTCTCAGAAATGGAAAAAAAACCTATCCTAACATTTATATGGAACAACAAAAAAACATTAATAGCCAAAGCAACCCTAAGCAAAAAAAAGTAAAACTGGAGGCATAACATTACCTGACTTTATACTCAAAACTATAACAACCAAAACAGCTTTGTAGCGGCATAAAAACAAACACACAGATCAATGGAATAGAATAGAGAACCCAGAAATCAACCCACACACCTACAGCCATCTGATCTTTGACAAAGGTACCAAGTCCACACACTGGGGAAGAGACTGCCTCTTCAGCAAACGGTGCTGGAAAAACTTGATATTCATATGCAGGAGAATGAAACTAGACCCGTATCTCTCACCATATACCAAAATCAACTCAAAATGGATTAAAGAATTAAATATACATCCTGAAACAATAAAACTCCTCAAAGAAAATATAGGGGAGACACTCCAGGAAATAGGACTGGACACAGACTTCAGGAATATGACCACAAAAGGACAGGCAACCAAAGGAAAAATAAACAAATGGGATTATATCAAACTAAAAAGCTTCTGCACAGCAAAAGAAACAATCAAGAGTATAAACAGATGATCAACAGAGAGGGAGAAAATATTTGCAAAATATGCATCTGACAAAGGATTAATATCCAGAATACATAAGGAACTCAAACAGCTTTACAGCAAAAAACAAATAACCCAATTAAAAAATGGGCAAAGGAGCTGAATAGGCATTTCTCAAAGGAAGATATATGAATGGCCAACAGAGACACAAAAAAATGCTCAACGTCACTCAGCATTCAAGATGTGCAAATCAAAACCACTTTGAGATAGCATCTTACTCCAGTCAGTATGAGTAATATCCAAAAGACTGAGAATGATAAATGCTGGTGAGGTTGCTGAGAAAAAGGAACTCTCATACACTGTTGGTGGGACTGCAAAATGGTGCAGGCTTTATGGAAAATGGTTTGGAGGTTCCTCAACAATTACAGATAGATCTACCATATGACCCAGTGATTCCACTGCTGGAAATATACCCAGAGGAATGGAGATCATCATGCTGAAGGGATACCTGTATTCCCATGTTTATTGCAGTTCTATTTACAGTAGCCAAGAGTTGGAACCAGCCCAACTGTCCATCATCAGAGGACTGAATAAGGAAACTGGTATATCTGCACAATAGAATACTACTCTGCTATAAAAAAGAAAGAAATACTACCATTCGCAACAACATGGATGGACTCAGAGAAAATTATATTAAGTGAAACAAGTCAGGCACAAAAGGGAAAAATACCACATATTCTCACTTACTTGTAAGAGCTAAAAATAAATAAATAAATAAATATACAAACAAATAAATGGTGGGGGGGGCAGAGAAGAAATAAGAATCAGAACCATTCCTTGAACTTTAAAGACAAGAGAACGAATATGATGTAGTTGCAGGGGGCATGGGGGAAGAGGAATGGATAAAGAGACATGAAAATCATCTACAATGTATATTGAGAAGTTAAAATAAAATAAAATGATTATTTCTCATTCTTAGCAGAATCCTTAGTAATAGAAACAGCAACAAAGAAACTCCATTAGCATCATAAGCACCATTAATATTGAATAATTTCTATGTGCCTTGCACATTTTTAAGAACCACAGAAAATAGTTTGTATTATTTTCTTTCTTTTACCTTTAAAAAACTTCTGCAAGAAGTGGATGCTTAATTTTCCCAAGACCACACAGCTTTGAACTGGTCCAAACAATATTCCAACCAAGTTTTGTTTTGTGTTGCTTGATTTTTGATTTTAATGTTAATCTTGTGTACAAACCCTTGCCACTTTGCCTTCTTGGAAATCTAAATAACTTTTGAAACTGGCTGTATTCTAACCTTCATGAATACTGTTATTTATGACAATAAATGTTTTCCAGTCATGTTCAAGTCATGAGGCATTAAACTTCCTGATTGCATATCTCCATTACCCTTAAATACCTCCTCTAAATGGACCAAACTGAAAGAATTTCAACTGACAAAATGGCAGTTCCAGAACTTGCTATCATGGCCTTCCACTCCAGTACTTGTGCAGGGGAAGGAAGTACAAGGTTTGATGCAGCTTCCTGTATTATTGAGTCCTAAAATATTATTCAGAAAAAATCCAGTTTCAACTTCAACATGGAAACAGCATTGAAGTCATCTTTTTACCACAAGAAAAAGATGAAACTGAAATCAGTAATTTTCTTTGGACCCACCAAACATTTGAGGTTGCAGGGCAAACCACCAGTTTAACATGCATAATTGGAATACCAGCAAGAGGAGAGAGAAAAAAGTAGAAGAAATATTCAAAGTAATAATGGTTAGCGTTTTCTGCAGTAAGAAAAATCTTAACAAATTTAAAGAAATAGAAACTATTCTAAACTCCTCGAAGAAAACATGGGGAAAATGCTACAGGATTTAGGACTGGGCAATGACTTTATGAATAACACCCAAAAAGCACAGGCAACAAAAGAAAAAAATGGACAAATGGGATTATATCAAACTAAAAAGCTTCTGCACAACAAAGGAAACAACCAATAGAGTGAAAAGACATGAACGGGAGAAAATATTTGCAAAAAATGTATCTGACAAGGGATTAATATCCAGAATATGCAAAGAGCTCAGATAGCTTTACAGCAAAAACCAAATAATCCAATTAAAAATGGGCAAAGGAGATGAATAGCCATTTCTCAAAGGAAGACATACAAATGGCCAATAAGTATATGAAAAAATGCTCAACATCACTAATCATCAAGGAAACGTAAATCAAAATCACTCTGAGATTTCACCTCACCCCAATCAGACTGGATATTATAAAAAAAAAAAAAAAAAAAAAAAAAAAAAAAAAAAAAAAAAAAAAACCCAGAGAATAACAAATGCTGGTGATGATGTGGAGAGAGAGGAACCCTCCTGCACTGCTGGTGGGACAGTAAATTAGTACAGCTGTTATGGAGAACAGTATAGAGGCTGCTTAATCAACTGCAGATAGAACTGCCATGTGATCCAGCTTTCCCACTGCTGGGCATATATCCAGAGGCCTGGAAAATATCAGGTTGAAAGCATACCAGCACTCCCATGTTTATTACAGCTCTATTTACAATAGCTAGGTGATGGAACCAACCTAAATATCCATCAATGGATGACTGGATAAGGAAATTGTGTATATATACACAATGGAATACTACTCAGCCATCAAAAGAATGAAACTCTGCCATTGCAACAACATGGATGAGATTGGAGAAAATTATCCTAAGTGAAACAACCCAGGTACAGAAAGAGAAATGCCACACTCATCACTGGGATCTGAATCCATAAATAAACAAATAAACAATAGAGGTAGGGAGAAAGAAAGAAATAAACAACAAACACAGTAATACATTGAACTTGTAGAAAACTAGAGGTGGAAAAGGGGAGGGGAGGGATGGGGCTAATGAGGAATTGGTCAATGGACACAAAAATGATTGTGTATTGTAATGATGAATAAACTAACTATGCTGATCTAACCACACACATTCTACACAATTATTGAAAATCTACGTTGTACCCCACATGTGTGTATAACAAAAAATAAAAAATAAAAATAAGAATATAAAAGAAATAGAAAATAAAGAAAGTATGTTCTTAGACAAAAACACAATTAAACTAGAAATCAATAGCAGAAAGATAGCTGGAAAAATACCTAAATTCTTAGAAATTAAATAATATACTTTTAAGTAAGACATGGGTCAAAGAACAAGTCTCAAAAATTTAAAAAAATATATATTTTAACTAAATGAAAATACAGCTTACCAAAATTCGTGGATTGCAGCAAAGGCAGCACTTGGCGGGAAATGTATAGCATTGAACACACATATGAAAAAAGAAGAAAGATCTAAAATTAGCAATCTAAGCTTTTACCTTAGGGAACTAGATAAACTCAATCAAAGCCTAAAACAGAATGAAGAGAAATCATAAAATTTATAGTAGAAAATAATTAATTTGAAAACAGTAAAATAATACAGAAAATCAGTGAACTCAAATGCTGATAATTAGGAAAGCTCATTAAGGTTGATAAACCTCTAACCAAACTAACCGAGAAAAAAGAGAAAAATCAGAACGTGTCAATATCAGATATTAAGTATGGACCTTCACTGCTGATCCAATACATATTCCATGCCAAATAAAACAAAACAAAACAACAAAAAATATTTCATGGATAATGAAGAAATACAACAACACAACTCTATGCCCCAAAATTTGATAACTTAAAGTGGGCCATTTTCTTGAAAGACAAAAACTACCAAAACTCACACAAATTTAAAATGGTGTCTGTTTTTTAAAGAAATGAATAAAAATTAATAACTTCCAAAGAAGGGAGTACCCATAACAGTTTGTTTCACTGGTGAATTTTACAAAATACTTAAGAAAAAAAAAATGATACCAATTCTCCACAATACCCTCTAGAAAGCAGAAGCAAAGGGAACACTTCCAAACTTTGGGGAAAATTATTTGAGTAAAATACTTCCCTATTTCCAAAACCATATGAAGACATGACAAGAAGGGAAAAATAAAGACAAATATTGCTTATGAACAGAGATACAAACATTCTCAAATATATATTAGCAGATCAATCCCACAATGTATAAAATGTTTTAAAAAACATTATGCACCAAGATTTACTATAAGGGGACAATAATAAAGACAGTGCACTATTGATGAAAACATAGACACATAGATCAATGGAATATAGTAAAGAGCCCAGAAATACATCAACACAAATATTCAAGTGATCTTTGATAAAAGAACAAAGAAAATTCAGTAGAAAAAGGATAGATTTTTTCTACAAATGGTGATGGAAAAATTGGACATCCATATGCAAAAAAAAAAAAAAGGTGTATAGGTAAACAGACCCTTTCTAGATGCCAAAATTAACTCAAAGTGTATCACAGAACTGAATATTAAATGCAAAGCTGTAAAATTTCTAGGTGAAATTATAAGATAAAATTTATTGGACTTTTGGTGTAATAATGAATTTTCAGATATAACACCAAAACCACAGTCCACAAAAGAAAACATTGTTAAATTGGACCTGATCAAACTTTTTTTTAAAAAGTTTGTTCTGGGAAAGAAAAATGTATTAGAATGAAACAGCTACTATTAACTGGGAGAAAATATTTGCAAATCATTGATCTTTAAGTGGATTCTATATTTAGAATATTTTTAAAAATTCTTAAAACTTAAAAATTTAATTTTGAAAAGAACAGATCTGAAAAGACACCACACCATAGAAGGTGTACATATGGGAAATAAATATAATATTGAGATTCAATATTATTTGTCATTAGAGAATTGTAAATTGAAATAATAATTTAAATAACAGTGTAAGAATGGCTAAAATTAAAAGAAAAAAAAGACAGAACAAAGAAATAAAAACAAATTTGATAATACCAATTGCTCGCAAAAGTGAAACTTAACGTGAACTCTTCATTCATTGCTGGTGGGGGTACAAAATGGTATAGCCATTTTTGACCATAGTTAGGGAGTTTCTTAAAGAGCTAAAAACAATATTACCCTGAGGTTCAGCAATCATACTCCTGGGTATATTTACCCTATTGATCAGAAAATTATGTCCATATAAAAACTTACACAATGTTTGTGGAAGCTTTATGCATAATCTCTACAAACTATGCAACAAGAAGTCTTTCAATGACTTCTTTATTTTGTGAATCAACAAACTGTGATGATACATCCATAGAACAGATTATTATTCAACATTGAAAGAAAATGAGCTATCAAGACAGGAAAACACATGGATAGATTCTAAATGCATATTGCTATGTGAAGGAAATAAGCATGAAAAGAATATATACTGTATGATCCTTATTGCTAAGTGAAGGAAATAAGCATGAAAAGAATATATACTGTATGATCCTACTGATAATATATTTTGGAAAAGGCAAAACTACAGCTACAATAAATTGATTGGTGTTCAGTGGTAAGATTGAGAATTGAATAAGTTGAAGCACAGGAGAATTTTTAGGGCAGCGAAACTAATCTGTATGATTCTGTCATAGGGGATGCATGGTATAATGCATTTGTCACAACACTTAGAACTTTGTTGGGAGCCTGAAGCCCCACACCCCTTCTTGTGAGACCACTCCTACGTGACAATCTGCTCAGATGGCCGTGCTTTACATGATAACTGCCTCAAAATCTTTATGCCAGAAACTGATTGCTCCTGGCTATGCAAGTTAATTTGCAAGTGACCTTTTATCCTTCTCTAGAAACTGTTTAACCATAAACATTCTGGGTGGCAACCTTTACTTTGAATGTCCTGTCTTTGTCTCTCCTCAAGATA
>NW_007730605.1:29356-35227 GCF_000696425.1 Galeopterus variegatus
GCCCCTGATTGGGTAATAGTTTCCCCACCCCACACTCCCTATATAAGCTTCTGTTCCCTTGTAATAAACAGAGTTCCGGCTTTGACCGCTCTCCTGGCTCGGTGTTCTTTCTTTGTCCCCCGGGGCCGAAGCACAGAGGGGATCGGGCCTGCGACACTCATCATCCCGCTCAGCCCCATAAGAGGTTGCCGCCGGCTGGTCCGGGGTCTCTTCCAGCCCGGCTTTGTCGGTCTCCGGCAGTGGGAGAACCGACAGAACTTTACAGTGCAGATTGAACTTTAATCTATGCAAATTAACAAAAAGATATTTAAGAAGTGGGAGGATCCCAGGATGGAATGCAGAATATGATAAAACAATTTATGTGTATTATAAATATATGAGATAACCTCACTGATGCAGCATGGGGAAAAACTGTTGACAAAACTTAACTTTGAAATTGAGAGAATTCTGTAAGTCTAAAGGTAAAAGGAGCTACCTGAAAGCACTGTACTCTAGTTGATAAAGTTGTTCCCCAACATTAAGGCTTTGTAATTCTCCTATTCATTCATATACATATTTCTTTATGGCAGACCACAGCCCACTGTCATTTCATCTAGTTCCTTCTTTCTCTTTTTTCCTTCCTTCCTTCTTGCCTGCTTGCAATAAGTGGCTGCCATGAGGTAGAAGACAAGACAAATAAATACTAGACCTATCACTTTGAAGTTTACAACCTGTTTGGAGGAGACAGACATTAAAATCAATAAGCACATGATAGATAAATATGCAACATATAGAAAGGCTACACAAAGGGATTTGCAATAAATTACTTCAATATACAGAAAAAGGGAGACATTAAAAGAATACTAATTTGCATAAGGTAGAAAATCTGTTGTTTTTTGTCTTTTTCTATTAACTCTGCCACAAAAGCCACTTCAAAAATATTTCTTATCTAGCCAAAAATAAAAATAAAAACATAAAGCACCCCCCTCAAAAAAACAAACTTATTTTCAGTCACAGGCAATGAAATCAGTAGATATAACTGCTGCAGGCCTACTTGTTCAAAGGCTTAAGTCAAAGGTGTTCTTACCTCTGAACACCAATCAATTTATTGTAGCTGTAGTTTTGCCTTTTCCAAAATATATTATCAGTAGGATCATACAGTATATATTCTTTTCATGCTTATTTCCTTCACTTAGCAATATGCATTTAGAATCTATCCATGTGTTTTCCTGTCCTGATAGCTCATTTTCTTTCAATGTTGACTGTCCCTTTTATGGAAAAGTCAGATGTAGGCAGTTCTCATGGTTAAATATGGCAATTAGGATTTGGAACACATTATTCACATTAAGTATTGAAAGAACAGGCCTTGGAAAATGGAACAGAGATGAAAACCTGCTGTCTTTTAGGGAAAGCTTTAGGAATTTGACATATAACACTTCTATTTTTATCTACCTTTGACTTAGCTGTAAATGAGGTTGGAGAACGTGGTCTTTATTCTGGACACTTATGTGCCCAGCTAAAAATTATGGGAAAGGAAACAATAGATATGCTGCTAAGAGGTTCTACCATATCTACTTGTAATCCAAAGAGAAATAACTTGATCTCTTTGAATATATTTACAAATCATCATTAGTTCCATCCAATTACACACAGATTATGACTACAAAACAATGCTGACTAAAACTTTGTGCAATGATGAACATTTCTTTATCTGCATTCTCTAATAAAATGGCTAGTAGACACATAGGCTAGTATTGAGCACTTAAAATGAAGCTTGTGTGATTGAAGAACTGACATTTTTATTTGCTTAGCTGCTATTTACTTTAAATTTAAATCTCAATAGCTACATGTGGCCAGTGGCTACCATATTAACAGCATAGCTATAAAATTTAGAATGCTCTCATAGCTATGATTGGCTTAAATTTGCTTTCAACTTTTTGTGGACCACTTATAGGTTTGTTTGCTTAATTGCCTGTCAAGAGCAAGGTTTCCAATTTAGAGGAAACTTATGTAATAATATGATAAAGTGTGCAGAACCTTAGCCAAAAATACAAATTCCCTTCCCTTTCCTGTTTCCCCATCAGGATTTTAGTCTACGTTTCCTTTATAACATCTTGCTGTCTTTTATATTCCTCAATTAAAACAATAAATAATAAAATAGAAAAACATGCTGTGTTTTATCCAAAGTTTGTATGTTAGAAACTTTATCCCCAATGCAACAGTGTTGAGTGGTTGGGCTTTTAAGGGGTGATTATATCATGAGGGATCAGCCCTCAAGAATGGATTAACGCCCTATCATGGAAATGGATTAGTTATTGTAAGAGTAGTTTCCTAATCAAAGGATATTTGGCCCTCTTTCCTCTTGCTCTCATCCTCTCTTGCCCTTCCGCCTTTCTCCATAGAATGATACAGTAAGAAAACTCTCTGTGGATGTTGGCACATGCTTTCAGACTTCCCAGCCTCCAGAGCCATGAGTCAATAAATATCTCTTCTTTATAAACCACCCATTCTCAGGTATTTTGTTATAGTAGCAAAAAGCAAAGACACTCTTTATATGAACTTGTAGTTGCTAAGTGAAGGGAAACAGGATTTTTAATATCCTAGGAGCATTTGAGTACTCACCCATCCCAGTGGGTCATGTTATAAGGATACTTGGGGTAAGGCTAGAACTATCTAAATATTTTGAGAAATGTAAGATTACCATTCTTATTGCAACAACTTTAGAGGATTATAGATCTTTGAAGAATTCAAGGATTTCTATTCTCCATTCATCACATTTAACAGACGTTATATCAGTGACAATTTTTCCATATAAACTTACATGTGCATTTCAATACGTGCATATTCAAGTGATTGTATGAGAAGAATTGGAATGACCAAAGAGAGAAACATAAAGTTTAACATGTATAAAGAGTAGACATATGAGGTATTCTGGCTAGCAAATGTATATGAAAGGTGAAGCTATTTCAAGGATATTGAGGGTAAAAAAAAATTTCATTTAAAAGCAAATAAGAAAATTTAAAAATCTAAAACTACAGTCTCATTTGCTGTAAACGGATGAGGATAAAACTCTATGGAGGAAAAAGAAATTCATTAAAATTTAGCAAGCTCATGTATTTTTTGCATGTACTTGCTTGAATTTCATTTATCCTTACTATATTTTATTTCAAAACAATCTTTCTGTTCACTACTGTTAGAAATTTGAGTTTTGCTCATCTTGCTGTTATAGTTTCAAAATTTAGCTCCTGCTAGTAGTGAATTATATATGCCTTCATGTCAAGCTTCAGGCAGAACATCAAGAAGAAGCAATTGCTCTTTCAATTTATTAAGTTATTACAGGCAAATTTCTGAGTATGGTACATCTCTGTTAGAAAATTAGAGTTGAGAAGTGGAACCTTCCAACTATCACACGTTTATACTTAGTTTATTCTTCACTTAGAAAGAGGAATAGGGTGGGAGAAGCAGAATATAATAGTTTTAAGTGATGGGAGGAAAACAGATCTTTTATTTAGTTTTGATTTTCCAGGAGTTATATAAAGAGTATCATTTTTGTCTATAAGAGTATCATTTTTGTATATAATTCTTTTAAATTTCATGTTGAAATTCTTATCACAAGTATGATATCAGTAGTTAACATGTTTACTTAGAAATGCAATTTATAAGACTAATTATCCAGGTGTACAGAAAAGAGTTTGGGTTAGGGAAGAATTATGTTATAAATGTCATACATTCAAAGGTGAATGAGCTAGTAAGAGACCGATAGTTTCTAGGGGACTTACTAAAAATAAAGACAATCAGTTATCTTTCTCACATTAAAAATTATCTACTTCGATAAGGGTCTTCCTCAAACCAAATATGAGTGTGAGTGGAAAGACCCTTAAGCCACTCAGATGTTACATTCAGGGAAGAAAGAAAATGGTTTGATTTGAGGAGTTGCTATTTATTCTTAAATGAGGCATGATAAATTTGTGTTTAAGTTTTTTAGAGCCAAATTTTCCTTGGAGATTATCACAAATAGAAAAGACAGCAATTTGTAGAAGATAGGATAAGGATTACAACTTCTCTCCGAAAGAGGGAAAGAAATTGAGATGCTTTTCCAAGAGCAAATTCTAAGAAGGAAGGAGAAATCAGGGAGAGAAGAAAAAGCCACTGGGGTAACTTAGGGAAAAGGGGATGCGCTCCTCAGCTGAGGTTTAGAAATTGAGATTTCCAAGATTATTTATTCATTTAATAAAAGGAAAGATTTTAAACTTTCGAGCTTTTCTGAAAGTGCATGGCCTCATATCATTATAATGTTTTCATTAAGATAAAACATTCAGAACCTTAACTCAGTATTTAATTATGAGGATTAATTATCTAAAATTGTATTATTAAAGACCTATAAAACATTTATTTTGTATTAAACATTATTTCTGTAAGGAATATCTTTGCATTTCCCAGGATTTGAACACAGAATTCTTTTGAAGAGAAAGATGAAACAGAGCGCTGCTAGCATCTTTGGAATTAAGCCTTCAAAGTGGAGGGTGGGGGGAGAAGTTTTCTATGATGGTTATGAAGACCGTGAAAATTAGCTTCATGCAAAGATATGTGTGGTTCTAGAAAATGTCTATTTCTTTCATTGTCTTTTTTACAACATTGTCATAAACTGGAAAAATTCATATAGAAATATAACTTCTTAAAGGAACATGTTAATTGGCTTGGAACATGTTAATTGGCTTGGACCATAGGATTGCACTGAAGGGTTCAGTAATGCTGTCATTACCTGAAATGCATTTCCAGAGTATGTCCGTAGGATTGCACTGAAGGGTTCAGTAATGCTGTCATTACCTGAAATGCATTTCCAGAGTATGTTTAAATAGATAATTTCTCTGATATGTTTATTTCTAAACAATTTTTATTATTGCTGGAAGTTTTTCTAAGGAAAGTACAGTTGAACTTCAATTACAAGTATCTCGTAAATTTTACTTGAAATGAAGCATGATGCATGCTGTGAAACATGCGTTGTTCACAATACACTGTCACAACACTCTTGTTTATCTTGCCAGCACCCAAGCCAAATTTGAACATAAGTCAAACATTTCCTGAGAAAGACTGATTTAATAAATGCTCAAGTGAGAATAAAAAGCATTTTGTTTTGAATGTTATACAAAAATTTGCTATAAATATACCACTATAACAGCACAATGCTACCTGGTAATATGCATTATTAATAAAGAACGCTATGTTTAACTAACGTATTTAGAAGCCAGGGATATTTGATATAAATATTGACCTAGAAATGTATTATTCTACATCAGATTACTTAGTGATAGTATTTCTTGGGTATATGGCTAACTGTTAAAATGCTATTTGGCTTTATTTGGAAAATATTCATTGGAAACTATTTCAATCTGAGTTAAAGGACAGACACTAGATATGAGAGATGAACTAATGGGTTCAAATTAGATGAACACTCGGGCATCTTTCTAACTGCTGCCACATATGTTAATAAAAATTTATCAAAATAGGCCAATATCTTTGTATAACTATTTATTACTGTATGACAGTTTACCATGAACTTAGAGGCTTTAAATAGCACACATTAATATTTCACAATTACTGTGAGAAAGCAATTGGAACACAATTTAGTTCTGTTTTCTGCAAGGCTGCAATCAAGTTGTTGTCCAAGGCTGGTTTGTTATCTGAAGCTTTGACTGGGGAAGGACTCATTTCCTACCTCCCATGGTTGTGGGTAGCATTTAGCTTCTTTATATTTGTTTGTGGGGTACAGAATCAAACGTAAATACATGTGTAAAATATGTGGTGATCAAATAAGGATAATATGTACACTCATGTTTATAAAACATAATCATTCTTTGTGACTGTTAACTAGTTTCTCTTCAACCCCCTTCC
>NW_007730605.1:35585-39189 GCF_000696425.1 Galeopterus variegatus
ATGTTTATAAAACATAATCATTCTTTGTGACTGTTAACTAGTTTCTCTTCAACCCCCTTCCCATCCCCCTTTCCTACCTCTAATTACCACAGTTCTGTTTTCTCTCTCTCTCTCTCTCTCTTTTTTTGAAGGTTTAATGTATTATTGTGATTCTTTCTTTCTTTCTTCCAGCTCCCTCTTATGAGTGAGGTCATGCAGTATTTCTCTTTCTGTGCCTGGCTTATTTCACTTAACATAATTTTCCTCTAAGTTCATCCATGTTGCTGCAAATGGCAGAATTTCATTCCATTTTATGACAGAGCAGTATTCCATTGAGTATATATACCACATTTGTCTTATCCAGTCATCTGTC
Organism: Galeopterus variegatus; assembly: GCF_000696425.1. Lineage (NCBI taxonomy): Eukaryota > Metazoa > Chordata > Mammalia > Dermoptera > Cynocephalidae > Galeopterus > Galeopterus variegatus. The sequence goes on from NW_007730605.1 coordinate 35,938, forward strand.
GATGGACATTTAGGTTGGATCCAATTTGTGGCTATTGTAAATAGAGCTGCGATAAACATGTGAGTGCAGATATTCATTCAACATGATGATTTCCATTTCTTTGGGTATATACCTGGTGATGGGATTGCTGGATGGGATTGGCAGTTCTATCTAGTTGTTTGAGGAACCCCCAAACTGTTTTCCATAATGGCTGCACTAATTTATAGTTCCACCAACAGTGTAGGAGGGTTCCCCTTTCTCCATATCCTCACCAGCATTTGCTATTTTCTGTCTTTTTGATAATAGCCAGTCTAACTAGGGTGAGATGGTATCTCAGTATGGTACTGATTTGCATTTCCCTGATGCTGAGTGATGTGGAGCATTTTTCCATGTGTCTTTTGGCTATTTGTATACCTTCATATGAGAAATGTCTATTCAGCTCCTTTGCCCATTTTTTAATTGGGTTACTTGTTTTCATACTGTTGAGTTGTTTGAGTTCTTTATATATTAAGGATATTAATTCTTTGTTTGATGCATAGTTTTCAAATATTTTCTCCCATTCTGTATGCTGTATTTTTGCTCTGTTAATTGTTTCTTTTGTTGTGTAGAAGCTTTTTAGTTTGATATAATCCCATTTGTTTATTTTTCTTTTGTTGCCTGTGCTTTTGGAGTCATAGTCATAAAGTCTTTGCCCAGTCCTACATTCTGAAGTGTTTTCCTTATGTTTTCTTTTTGAAGTCTTACAGTTTCAGGTCTCATATATGTGACTTTAATCAATTTTGAGTTGATTTTGGTATATGGTGAGAGATACAGGTCTAGTTTCATTTTTCTACATATGGATTTCCAGTTTTCCATCAGTCTTTTCCCCAGTGTGTATGTTCTTGTTGCCTTTGTGAAAGATCAGTTGACTGTAAGTATCTGTATTGGTTTCTGGATTCTCTATTATGGTCCATTGGTCTGAGAGTGTTTTTATATAATACCATGCTGTTTTTGTTGCTATAGCTTTGTAGTATAGTTTGAAGTCAGGGAGTGTTATTCTTCTGACTCTATTTTTTTTTTTTGCTCAGGGTTGCTTTGCTGCTTTCAAGAATAAGTTATGTTTATTTGTTCACAGTAAATCTCTGCAACTATACTACAAGTTCCTTATTAAGAGAAATGATCTGATTTCTTGCATTTTCCACACAAAACAAAGTTTATTGAATGTGAAAATGAATTGGTGGAGAGATGATTTTTATACAAAAAGGGTATCAAGCCATTAATATTTTTAGGTTTAATGTTCTTTAATATTCTTTTTATTTTCTAGGCTTAAACATTTTAAATGTACTAATGTTATCATTATTTTAATTTATTTATTCATGAACCCTTTTAGCAATAGTAATATTACTACTTGGTTATTATCCATTTTTTGAAAGACCTTCTTTCTCTATAATTTGTTCTCTATTTTGGAAAGGTATCTGTAGGTTCTGGATAGCACACTTTTTTCCAGTTAGGATATTAAAAATCCTGTTTCCCAAGTGAATATAAACTGGGGAATTTAATGCAATACCTATTAACATCCACATATGACAGCATAAATTAACTTGGCATTTGAACCCAGTAACTCACAAGGCCCAGAACTTCCAGAAGTTCCTTAGGCTTGGATCAGAATAATATGTACAGGAATATCTGCTGCTCAAAACACTGTTTGGCAGAGAAGATCTAGATATAGTTTATGGATAACACTGATTTTTATTAATGATTAATTATTTAGTATTGTCACATATTCTTTAATAATTTTCCTGATAGAAGGAGATCCTTAAAGCTGAGCAGTCCTCATAAGGAAATATCAAACCTATATTTTGATCTAGAAAACACTTCTTAAAGTTTACAGAGATGATCAAGGCCTGATCATTGGTCTTAAAGAATCACTGGTCTAGAGGAGAAACTTTTTCGCCTCTATTCTTTGGTAGCGCCAGCTGCAACCTCTATGCAATGCAAAGGCTTAGAGTGATTTAGGTCACAAAAAGAGGTAAAATTAATACACTGTATCCCACAATATGCTGTCAAATGGTTAGGAGCCTGTATATATGATGGTGTGGCATGCGTGTTTTAATTCATCTTTTGGGAAACACTCGTACTAATGCTTTAGCAGAGGTGGCCAATATATGTCATACTTACTTGGATGTGTAGGCTAAACAATTGTTTTTGTCTTTATGCAAAGGTGGATTGCTGTGGAGAAACTGAAGCAGCAAACCAGAAGGTACGGGTAAGGTAATTAATGCATGAGTTGAGCCTAAAAACCAAGAAGATAGAATAAGGCCTTCATTTAAAGAACAACAAAGTGCACCTGCTTCCTATTTTGATCTCAACCCATGCTACCAATTTGGTCAGAAATACTTATTTTAAAAGACTGAGCAGGAGTGTTTTTCCATTTTATCCCCAAATGATCATTGGTGAGCTAAGAAATAACAACATATGGAACAGGTGGAAAAGAGTAGGAAAAAAAAATGTCCTGATATACTAATGATATCTTCTTTTAACTGCTTTACTTTTGGTCTTGAAATTTTACACACACCTCTTAGATAGATACTGTTATTCCCATTTTACAGTAGGGAAAATGTTTCAGAGTTGAATGATTTCCCTAGGGTTCACGACTGAAAAATAGCTAATACAGGATTTGATCCAAGGCCTATCTAACCCAAAAAACTAATCTCTAAGCAGCCTAATTTGTGTTATTCAGTGATGAATTAAGCCAGCACCCTCTTAAGTGACAGTCTAGTGACTATAAATATAGATATACTCAGCCACACAAAAAGTCCTGAATAATTCAAAGGAGATGTCTACATTGTGACAGCAATTTGTAGAACTATTTATGCAGCTGAAGGACATGTATTTGAAAGTGAAAGCTCTCATATTTACAAATTCTTATGACTCCTTTAGAAAGAAGAAATTTCAAGGATATTGCTGGTAGCCTCGGGAGGGCACTGTTTGCTCCTTTGCTGGGAGATTAAAGATGTTGTGATATAAAAGGAAGGCAGCTATTAAGAAGCAAGTTATTAGACAACTATGAGCTTTAGAATAGCCTAGTAGGTAATATGGGAAGCTTTCAACAATAATGGAAATTCCACAATATCCTTGGAGGGACTGTAAAGTCTACTCAAGGAATTTAGTTTCAAGGAATTTGTCTCAGACTTAGTGTTCCTGTTTTATAACATTATATATAAAATCAAACCATATAGTAAATGATGGTTTAATATCTTGGACTACAGGCACTATATAAAACACATATTAACC
>NW_007730605.1:40001-41131 GCF_000696425.1 Galeopterus variegatus
AAATTTTATTGAAAACAGGTCATATTTTACTTTTTTCCAAATCTCTTTAATTTCTGGCTTGAAAGGAAACAGCCTTAATCTTACATCTGCTTCTGTGTTCATTCTGGGGCAATGGAGGCTGAATAATGGCCACCCGAAGATGTCAGTTCCTAGTCTCTGGAACTTCTGAATGTTATCTTATAAGGAAAAAGGATCTTTGCAGTTATCATTAAGTTAAGGATTTTGACATGGGAAGATTATCCTTGATTATCTGGGTAAGCTTTAAATGCATTCACAAGTATTGCTGAGGGAGATTTGACACAGACAGAAGAAGAGGAGGCAGTGTGATCACAGAGGCAGAAATGAGAATGATGTGGCCGCAAGCCAAAGGATGCAAGCAGCCACCAGAAACTGGAAGAGGCAGGGAATAGGTTCTCCCTTAGAGCCTTTGGAGGGGGCAAGGCCTTTTCAACACCTTCATTTTGACTCGGGAATCCTGGTTTTTGGGCTTCTGATGTCCAGAACTGTAAGAAAATAAGTTTCTTTTGCTTTAAGCCACCAAGTTTATGATAATTTGTCAGAACAACCACAGGAAACTAATACAGTGTTATTTAATTTGATATTAATAAAGAAAATTTGGCTTCACATATGTAAATAGTTGGAAAGGAGGACTATTTTAATAGATTCTGCAGATAGTTTTGGATCTTTTTCTTTGATACTACATCAAGAAAAAAAAGATAGTTTTTTGTTTTTTGGTTTTTTTAGGTAAAACAGCCTTTACTTTCAGATGACAACATTATTTACATAAAAAATCCTCAGGAATCTACAAAACCATAATAATTTGGACACTTGGCAAAGTCAGTGGTTATAAGGTTAATTTTTTTAATTTTTGGCTTGTATTGAAATTTTAATATATTTTCAAATATTCATTTACCATCACTTGCCTTATCCACCTCAAAGTCTAAAACCTCCATAATATATCAAGCTAATAAATTGTAAATAGATGAAAAATATGACTAGAAGGAAGAACAAATTTGGCAGGTAAAATGGAACCTAGAATAAACAACATGAAAATAAAAGCATATAATTCAATATACTTAACAAAAATCAGCCGAAAATGTACTTCCAACCTTCTAGCCTATTGATTTTAT
>NW_007730605.1:41899-44723 GCF_000696425.1 Galeopterus variegatus
AAATAGATGAAAAATATGACTAGAAGGAAGAACAAATTTGGCAGGTAAAATGGAACCTAGAATAAACAACATGAAAATAAAAGCATATAATTCAATATACTTAACAAAAATCAGCCGAAAATGTACTTCCAACCTTCTAGCCTATTGATTTTATGCATTTTTTAAATATTTCAGGCTTTGGACAAAGATGAAGTCAATTGGACTTCATCATGAAATCTATTTTCCTCAAAATCTATTTGACTTCAGAGAGATAAACAGTAGGTAATTAAATGCTCTTTTTTGGTTTTATTTTATATTTAACTGACACGATAATTGTACATTCATATGGGGTGTGATGTTTTGGTGCATGTATACATGGTTTAATGATAAAATCAGGATATTTGGCATATCCTTCACGTCAAATATTTATCATTTCTCTGTGGTGAGAGCATTGAAAATCCCCTCTTCTAGTTATTTTGAAACATACAATATTGTTAACCCTAGTCACTCTACTGTGCAGTAGAACATTGGAGCTTATCCCTTCTAAACTGTAATTTTGTACCCATTGACCAATCTCTCTCCCTCCCCTCCTGCCCTCTACCCGCCCTTGCCTCCAGTAACCACTATTCTCTACACCTCTATGAGATCAACTTTATTAGAGTCTACAAATAAGCAAGACCATGCAGTATTTGTCTCTCTGTGCTTGGCTTATTTCAGTTAATATAATGTTTTCAAGGTTTGTCCATGTTTTGAGAAGTGGCAGAATTTTATTATTTTTCAGGCTGAATAGCGTTCCCCTGTGTATATGTGTATTTTTATCTGTTCGTCCCTTGCTGGACACGTTGTTGATTCAATATTTTGGCTATTGTGAATGCTGCCACAATAAACATGGGAGGGGAGATATCTGTTTGACATCATGATTTCATTTCCTTCAGATATATTCCCAGTAGGGGTATTACTGGATCTTGTGGGAATTCTATTTTTACTTTTTTTGAGGAAACTCCATACTGTTTATCATAATGGCTGTACTGATTTACATTTCCTCCAACAGTGTATAAGTGTTCTCATCTCTGCATATTCATGTTAGCATTTATTATATTTTGACTTTTTGATAATAGCCATCCTAATTGGGTTGAAGTGATATCTCATTGTGGTTTTGATTTGCACTTTCCTGTTGATTAGTGATGCTGAGCATGTTTTTATTATACCTGTTGGCCATTTGTATGCCTTTTTTTCAAAAATGTCTTTTCAGGCAATGTACCAAATTTTTAATATTTTTCCTTATTTTCCTTATTTATTTTTTTGCAGTTATGTTGTTTGAGTTCCTTATATGTTATGGATATAAACCACTTGTCATATGCATATTTTACAAATATATTCTCTCATTCTGCAGGTTGTCTGTTCACCTTGTTGATTGTTTCCTTTATTGTACAGAGGCTTTTTAGTTTTATGTGATACATTTTGTCTATTTTTGCTTTTGTTACCTGTGCCTTTGAGTTCTTATCCAAAAAATCCTTGCTCAGATTTGTGTTATATAAGCATTTCCCCCATGTTTTCTTCTAGTAGTTTTATAGTTTCAACTCTTACATTTAAGTCTTTACTTCATTTTGAATTTTTTTAAAATATATATATAGTGAGAAATAGAGATATGGATTCTTCTGCATGTAGTATCCAGTTTTTCAGCACCATTTATTAAAGAAATGTCCCTGTCCCCAACATGTGTTCTGGGTACCTCTGTCAAAAATCAGCTAGCTGTAAATGTGTGGATTTATTTTTGTTTTTTCTATGCTGTTCCATTGGTCTATGTGCTTATTTTTATGTCAATACCATGCTGTTTTGGTTAGTATACCATCGTAGTATATTTTGAAGTCTGGTAGTTCAATGCTACCAGCTTTGTTCTTTTTGCTCAAGATTGCTTTTGCTATTTGGGGTCTTTTGTATTTCTGTATGACTTATATGATTGCTTTTTTCTATTTCTATGAAAGATGTCATTGGTGTTTTTATAGAGATTGTATATTGCTTTGGGTAGTATGGACGTTTTAACAATGTTAATTCTTCCATAAACATGGAAGATCTTTCATTTATTTGTATCTTCTGTGCCACTCAATCTTTTAATTGGAGAATTTAATCCATTAACATGCAAGATTATTATTGATAGGTAAGGACTTACTCCTGCCATTCTGTTAATTATTTTCTGTTAATTATATATATATTGTTCCTTCTTCCTTTTTGTTATTTATCATTTGTGTTTTGGTGGTTTTCTGTAGTGATTCTTTTCTCTCTTTTGATTTGTGTAACTGCTGTAATTTTTATCTTTGTGCTTACTCTGGGGGTTACATAAAAAACCTTGTAGTGCTATAATACTATTTTAAGCTGATAACAACTTAATCTTGGTTGCATACAAATATTCTAGGATTTCACCCTCCCTCCCACTATTTGTAATTTTGTTGTGTTAATTTGCATCCTTTTATATTGTGTGTTCCTTAACAACTTATTGTAGCTATGGTTATCATTGACTATTTTGACCTTTAACCTCATACAAGAGATTTGAAAGATTATATACCACCATTACAGTAATGGAGTATTTTGAATTTGACTATTGGTTTTACCTCTATCAGTGAGTTTTATACATTCATGTGATTTCATGGTAGTAATTAATGTCCTTTTACTTCCAGATCAGCACTGTCTTAAGCATGTTTTGTAAGACCAGTCTGGTCTGGCAGTGCTGAATTTCCTCAGTTTTTGCTCATATGGGAAAATCATCTTTATTTATTTATTTATTTATTTTCATTTATGAAAGATAACTTTTCTGGTTATAATATTCTTAGTTGACAGTTTTTTTTTT
>NW_007730605.1:45287-47752 GCF_000696425.1 Galeopterus variegatus
TTTTTTTTTTCTTTCAGCACTCAATATATCATCCCATTTTCTCTTGGTCTGTAAGCTTTCTGCTGAAAAATCTGCTCTTAGTCTAATAGGAATTTCCTTATACATGACTTGACACTTTTCTCTTCCTTTTTTTAGAATTCTCTCTCTGTCTTTCATTTTTGACAGTTTGATTATAATGTGCCTCAGAGAGGACCTCCTTAGGTTGAGTCTAATTGGGATCCTTTAAGCTTCATGGATCTGGATATTTATATCTCCCAAGACTTGGGGAGTTTTCAACTAGTGTGGCCATTGCTTAATGACAGGGATATGTTTTAAGAAATGTATTAGAAAATGTTGTGTGTGAACATCACAGAATGTATTTAAACAAACCTTCATGGTATAGCCTACTACACATCTAAGCTATGTGGTATAGCCATTATAATCTTATGGGATCACTATTATATATGCGGTCTACTGTTGATTATAACATAATTATGTGGTGCAAGGCAGTATTTTGTTAAATAAGCTTTCTTTTTGCCTCTCTTAGTCTCTTTTCTCCTGGAATTCCTGTTATATGAATATTTATTCACTTAATAGTGTCCCATAAATCTCATAGGCTTTCCTTGCTTTTTCTTATTCTCCCCCCCATCCCCGACTGGGTTATTTCAAAAGACATGTATTTAAGTTCAGAAATTCTGTCTTCTGCTTGATCTAGTCTGCTGTTGGAACTCTCAATTATATTTTTATTTTATTCACTGAAGTCTTCAACCCCAAGATTTTTGGGTTTTTTTTATTTCTGCATCTATTTCTTTGCTAAATTTCTTATCCAGATCATAAGTTGTTTGCCTGAATTTATTGAACTGAATATCTGTATTCTCTGGTATCTCACTAAGTTTCTTTATGATCATTATTTTGAATTCCTTTTCAGGCAATTCTTAAATTTCCATTCCTTTAGGGTTTACTACTGAAAAGTTATTTTATTTCTTTGATGGTATCATGTTTTCTTGATTTTTCTTTCTTGTATTCCTGCTTTGATATCTGTGCATTTAGTAGAATGGTCACCTTTCTAATGGTCACTTTTCCAAGTTTATGGAGTAGCTTTCATACAAATTTTCTCCTGCAGATCGGTCCTAGCATGTAGGATGGGTTGAGTACATTGGCTTTGGTTCTGGGTGAGCATAGTATTGTAGCCTTCATGTAGTTTCTTCAGCTGTAGTCAATGTCAGAAATGCCTGTAAGTATGTCAGTGGCCTAGGGTGAAGGAGTTTGTGCAGCTACTCTGTTGGGTGAGGCCTGAACTCCCTATTAGGCAGGACCACCTGATTCTTGGGCACAAGGCATCACATTGCGTTGGGTGCCAGGATTATGGCTGTTCTGCTGGGCCTTGGCTCTGAGTAGCCAAGGGTTGGAGCAGTGTAGCCACTGCAATAGGAAAGGTGGAGAGCTTCCCAGGAAATTTATTCACACAGGGTAGAGGCTGTAGCTGCTTGGCTGGGGAGTGATATTCTACATGTGCATGCTGTTTAGTGGCAGCAGAGCCTATGTGATGGGGAGATGGAGTGGCTAGAGACCCCTTGGAGCAGGATGCACTCTAGCAGTACCTCTGGTTTCAAGCTGGCACCATCAAACAACAGCTTGGATTATAGACGGGAGGGGACACAACATGGGCTCATTCTTGGAGTAATGCAAAGGTGTGAACTCTAGGCAGCTCCCTAGACTAGACTCAGGGCTTGAGAAGACTGCAGCATTCTCCAGAAGCAAACACTACTGGTGTTCACAGATTTAATGAAGGATGCCCAGGGCATTCTGCCTACATTTTCCCCACAGGAAGAGTTTCTTCTGGTTTGAAGATGATCCTGACTGGGGAGATGACATGACAAAAACAGGTTGTTTTTTTTCCNAGCTCCCTAGACTAGACTCAGGGCTTGAGAAGACTGCAGCATTCTCCAGAAGCAAACACTATTGGTGTTCACAGATTTAATGAAGGATGCCCAGGTCATTCTGCCTACATTTTCCCCACAGGAAGAGTTTCTCCTGGTTTGAAGATGATCCTGACTGGGGAGATGACATGACAAAAACAGGTTGTTTTTTTTCCACTTTTATATGTGGTCATTCCAAGTTGTCGTGCTCCATAGAGTCTTGTCCATCCCCCTGTTGTACTCCAGCACTCTTGCTCACATATTTTAGTCAAAATGTTTTGGTCCTTTAGGGAGGAGGGGGGAAAGCAAGCGTTAGGCACCTTTAGTCAACCATTTTGCTGACATCCGGAAAAATCTCAGTAGTTTCTTAAAGGTTACTTGCAATGTGGTGTTTAAATTTTCACACTCAGTCATTTTAAAATTCATTTATCTGTTTTTCAGTTCCAATGAATCTTTTACTCAAACATTATTTGAAACACCTGTACTGGTCATTTAGAAAATATTTGTTCACTGAGTTATACAAGCCTAAAATTTGATGCTTCTCAGTATGTAATAGCCACCCCCCCC